>NW_010525496.1:0-46575 GCF_000687285.1 Phaethon lepturus | reverse complement strand
TGCTCTGCCGAGAAGGGTTTCCGATTTTTAACAAGCTGCTTGGCATGAGGCCATTTAGCTGAAGGCCTCTGGTGGAAATCTGTGTGTGTGTGTGTCCCCGCCCTCGCAGTGGGTCGACGCATGGATGCGGCACTGAAAATTAAAAACTGCACTTCTGTTTTCAAGGTAGGAAAGGCAGTTGTACTTGGGGTGTGCTGTGTTTCACTGTATTGTCAAAGCATGTTATAAATGTGAAGTAGCATCACTTATGCTTCTTTTATACTCGCAAAGCAAAGTGATGGACGCTAAGTGCTTCGCACTAGACCAACTAGAATCATTGTCGTAGAAAGGCACGTGAAATGATGTCCGACAAATATTATGCCCTTTTGGCCCATAAACCACAAATGAAGGGGAGGGGGATATTGTATTTGGGATTTCTTCATCCTAGTTTTATGATCTGTCAGCTGAGTTCAGTCCAGTATTTAACTATTTCAGGGGATAAGTCATGCTGGAGATATGTTGGACTTGACTTTTTTTTTTTTCCTTTCATATTTAAACCCATGGTATCCTTGTGGCAGCTGCCAAATTACTTTATATAAAATGGTAACTGATAGGAAAACAGAGCTTGAGACTATGTCTAGTTGCTATTGCACTTCGTACAGAGCAATGTTACTAGCTAGATTTCTGTAGCACGCAGTTCCTTGTCTACTAAAATTATTTACCTAGTGGCAAAGGAATCGGCTGTCACTGGAAGTGCTGCTTCTAAAACCTGCCATATTCCTCCTTTGCTAAATTACAGATCATTATGTTAACCAAGACTTAGCATGAAATAGTAGCAAGAAAAGTTTAATTTTGTGGTAGGCTCAGTACAGTGTTCAGAGACGTAACTAAAGATTTTATTTTGGGGGTGAGGGGAGGCTTGTATAGGTGTGGTCACTCTGTTAGGGGGTTCTTAAGTAGTGTAGGCGTGCCTTACTGATTTTTTGGTTAGAGTGAAATAAAGAAACAATGTTACTCCTTTTGCTGTACTACTTTTCTGGGAATTGTTTAACCTTTCAAACCTTTTCAGTGCTGCAAATATTGCTAACCCAAGTTCCGACTGGGTGTTTTTTCCAGTTTATATAGCTTTTTTGTGAGATTGGATAGGATATTAAAAAATAATAATAAAAAACCCAAACATGAGTGATCTTTCTTCCTCTAGTTATTTGAAAGGTTGTATTAACGCTACTCATATTTCGTAATTTCCCTGGCAGTTGACTATGAAATTTGACCTATTTAAATGGTTTTACTGTACTACATTTCCTGGAGACCTTTCAAGATAATTTGCTTCCTAATCTAAATTTAACAGTTACATAAACCACATTTTGGAGACTTGGAAATTTCTACCTACTGCCTCTGCCTTTTTTTTTTTTTTGTAGACAAGCCATATTGTAAGAATGTAAGTACAGAATTTTAATCTGAGATTTGCATGTAGCTTGTCATTTGTTTTTCCTACGTAGATGCTGTTTTTCTTTTTAATAAGATAAAGTAGGTTATGTTTTGTCCCACTTGAAAGTTTCCTTAGGGCTATGGCCAATTCCATTTTTGTCAAATCTATTTTAAAATGTGAAGAAATAAAATATTGCAGGTCTAGGATATATTTGCATTACAGTTCTTTGAATGTCTTGGTTGCTGTTTCCTTCTGTATAGGTCTTAACAGGTACTGAGTAGTGTATGGATATGTTTAACCTTTCTCTGCAACAAACTGAAGCCAGGAAGGAGGGACTGCTAGTCTTTGGAGATACTATTTTGTTCCAAAATCTTGGCTGGATTTAAGGATTCATTTTGTACACTTGTCACTGATGTCTTGCCTAATATGCTGTGCGAATTCAGACTCCGAGATAACCTTATCCTTCTTTCTGCTAAGTCTGTTACTGACGAACTATGTTGAGGAATGTCAGAACAAGAGGATAAACTTAATAGTTTATTTGGTAAATTTAGTTGTTTACTCTGACACAAACTGAAAAGGGAAAAATGTTTATTGCTGTTGTTTCTGCAGATATTTGAAATGGGTTTTTGCTTTGAATAAGGCTCTGAAATTTTGTTAACTCTCTGCTGTTTACATATGCTGCTTGACTGATTTTTTTTTTTCTTTTTTTGAGTAATACATGGTAACTAGCTCTTCAGAAATGGGAAGTGCCTTAAGTCGGTGCAACATTGATTTTCCTCAGGGAGAGGAGAGAACGGTGGTAGAGACAAGTGGCTGTTTCTTGTTCACTTCAGTAGTGCAGATATTTGTGAATAAGCAAAAAAGAGCAAACATAATTTAGAAATCATTAACTATAAAACATCTCCCCTAGATTTTTGGAAATAGTGTTATGCTTTTAGTCAGATTCTTGCACATACTGGCTGACGTGTTAATTACTCTTAGCTTGGATCCATGTTTCATCTCAGCCAGGTGAGTGCAGAGTGGCTTTTTCCTGGCCTTCCTTGAAAGTGCAGTGATGTGCTGGATCCCGCATCGACTTTGGCTCCAGGGCAAAATTCCCAATATGGGCTGCAGCATTCGGGAAGCCAGGGGAAATGCTGGCAGCCTGATATTGCTGCCAGTGGTTGAGGAGAGTGCATTTCTTGGGGTTATTTTTGGTTGAACACCCAAAGGGTTTGGGGCATCTCGACCTGTGTTCAGGTGATTAGGTGATGGCAGGGAATGAGGCAGATTTCTCTTTAAGACAAGAACTGCAACTTAAGCTGTTGTGAAGCAAATCAGGGATGGATACACAGCCGTGGCGTGACAAGTTGGAAATGTGACAGGTGTGGGGTATAGTTCAAGCTTAGGAACTGCTCTGATAATTGATATTAAAAATGATGTCAGAAAATGTTTTTGAAATATAATTTAAAATAATTGCCTGGAAAGTTGAGTATGTTTTTGCTTGCAACATGGCGATTTCCTAATGTCACTCCTGTATTTTAATTTTCATTTGAAAGATCCCTGAAGGTGAGCATCTTTGGAATTCGTATATGTTGTCACACAAGTGATCGATCAGATGTTAGTCCTGTGGATTTAACAAAAAAAAGGGGGGGGGGGCAAAAAAAGCTTTAGATCAAGGCATGTTATGTTCTTATTTTTAAGGTCATTTGTGCTTGACCGTAAGCCTTGAGCACATTTTGAATCCACAGCCAAGGTGCTCCTACTTACCTTTCAAGCTAGTGAGAATCATTTCTCAGTGGCTGGCAAATAAGAGTTTCCGTAGGGCTTTTTGGGGTGGGTGGAGGCACTTACCTCTTTTGGTCTGCAACAACATTTCAGTGTTGAGTTACTTTACACTCCGTGTTTTTGTTAGCTTGTACATTGGAACTGCTAGAAAGTTTAACCTTTCTAAATTGCTAAAACTAAGTTCTCAAAATTCAAACAAAAAGTTCAATGTGCACATTCGCAAAATGTCTGGATGAAGATGAAGGAAGTGGAAGGAGGCTGATGATTTTAGCTTCTCGGTGTATGGCGCTGCCATAAGCTCCTAATGATGGCTCATCTTTTCTTAATTTTTTTTTTTTATAAGTAGTATCTATTTGAGGATGTTTTCTAAATTTCTTTTTGAACTATTCTGTGGAAAAAAGTATTTCTTACCTGTTATAAATATTTACTAAATTTTTCATGTTGTGTGTGAAAATAATACTATATACTTGATTCTCTTGGTGTTGCCACGTGCCATTCATTGTAAGTGATAACTCTGAGGTAGGCAATCTTATTAAGTTATTTCTCAGCTTTTCATTAAGTTTTTTGATGCACATGTTTAAAAAGAATAAATTTTGCTCCTTTATTCTAGGCTTTACCTCTGAAAACTATGGTGACAGTAAAGTCAGAAAAGAGGCAAAGCTGGGGTATATGACTGATTGTACCCATTTCTGTGGGGTTTTTAATTCTGCTTGTTCGGTTTGGGTTTTTGATGTGTTCTACATTTAGCCCTTTTAGGGATATTATATGCGTGTGTATATCTATTTTTTTATTTTAACTTCTTCACAGTGCTTTGGAAGTGGTAAAGCATAAATGTGATGGAAGAAGCAGGAACTGAGGCACAGGGTTGCTTGCAGCCTTCCTCTGGACCATATCACCTGGCTAATAGTATCATTGTCTGAAGCTGAGGGACAAACTGGAGGGTGCTGGACTGCTTTGGGGGAATCGGACTGGAGCTGGGAAGGGTTGACATCGTGTTGTGGTTCTGGCTTTGCATCTCCGGTCTTTCTGAACTGAGCGGCTGCTGATTCTTCTGCATTCTGCAAAGGCAGGTGAAAGAGTGAGATCTGAGCTCTACCACAAAATGGGTGTTACTTTGGGATCCATCTGTAACGGCTAGGGAGTGGAAACATCATTAGTGATCCTTTCTGATGCACCCTCACGCTTCGGGGTGGAAGTGAGCTGGAACTTGTGCGGCAATCCCAGTGCACGCAGGGTACGGCAAAGGAGTCTCCTATTAAAAACAGAACTGAAGCCCGCTGCAGAATGGGTCCTGTTGAATGACACTGCATCAAGTGGGGGCATATGGTCAACTTGTAATAACATGGTAACTTCAATAACCTGTCTTACTGAACCCAACACACCTGTGATTTGTTGTAGCTCTGTGGGATCTTATTCACTGTTGTGGTTAACACTGCTGCCAAAAATCAGGCAGGAATCCAGTGTTACTACTATTTGGGGCTTTTACACGGAGTGACTGCTTTTTCTGTTTGTGTCTGCTGTGATGGAGGTATAAATCTCTTGGCTGTGCTGCTGCAAATCCACTTCTCAAATACAACTTTTTAATTTTTTTGTTTGTTTGTTTGTTTTGTTGTTTTTTGTTTGGTTTGGTTGGTTATTTTTTTCTCCTATGGAGTTGTTGGCAGAGGTGTGCTTTCTGTTCTGAAGTTTTTTTTGCACTTGCCATTTCTGTGTAAGCTGTCTTTGAAGTAGCCATCTCCTCTCTGCTTTCCCAGTTGTTCAGACAGAAGTCCAGGTTTCCTGGGCATTCTCTCCTGCAGTTGCTTCTCTCAAGCTTGTGTTTGACCCTACTTTAATTGAATGTTCATGTTGGCTCTGCAAATAGCTCTCTTTAGTATGGAGTGAAAAGGTTTTATTGCTGCATGTTTATATAGACTGTAAGAGATGAGAATCGCCTGCCATAAGCTTTCAGCACCTTTTAACAACTGCTCAAAAATTCATCTGAACATAAAAAAAAACAAGCAGCAAGCACTCACATTACTTGCGAAGAAATGGAAGGAAGGAGTACTGCTCGGCACACCTAGATGCATCTTTTCATCATCTCCCAAGGTCTTGTAAGATGCCTGATGGTCTGTAAGCCAGGGCTGTTTGGAACTGAAGATTGCCAGCAGAGAAGGTGTTGCCATGGGCAGCACCTGTGCTTTTTTAGGGAGGGTTGTATGCTCTTGGGTACTGGGTTTGGCTGCTGGAGTACAAGCTCTCACATAAAATACACTAAAATAGTATTGCCTATTTGGTCTTGATTTAAAGTCCATGCCTTTAAACTAAGGAGTTGGCAAGGTGAAAGTAGTCTTGTAGTCCTCCCCTTGCCACCCAGCAGTTAACTTGAAGTCTGGTGCCCTCAAAACGTGCACAAAGACAGGCCCAAGTGCCTTCTACCTGTCAAACAGCTTTTGCCTAAGAGATTCAAGGAATTTTCTTCATCTGACCAGTAACTTACATTGCTAGCCAGAAGTGAAGTCCTGCGGTGTTTTGGGTATTGTTTCTGATGTCAGTCTTCTGTTGGAGACTGGTCTCCGTATACAGCATGGCAGCCTTGCCTCCCCAAGGTTGCTTGAGCTGTGAGAAAGTGAATTAATGTGAAATGGGTTAGGTAACGGGAGCTTACAGCTTGCTTAACTGACACAAATGACACCTTTTGATGTCCATGCTGTTTGATACCTTTTGACGTCCCATGCTGTTGACCACTGTGTCCGTCTGTCCTCCCCCCAGGTTAAATACCTGACTGAGAATTTCTCTACCTGCCTGAAAACTGCACACATCGCTTCCTTTTTCAGCTTTCAGGAGTGTGGGTGATGTGTTTTTATAACAGATAGGTCAAAAGGGTTGTTTGAACTTTGAGTGATCATTGCATTTAGATTCAGTAAACTCAGTCTCTTAAATATAAAGCTGCTGAAAATTTCCACTAAGATAAACACATGTGCTGCAAAAAATTCAATTGCAATCTTTTCAAAGCCTTTGAACAGGCTTCTCTTATATGGAAATTTTGTTTATTCCATGGTCTTTGGATAATCTCAAGATCCATTGTACAGTAACTAATGTGGAGGGTTTATCAAATGGAATATTTAGCTGTGTTGCTTTTTTTGAATGGTATGTGGTTTTGTTTAAGAAATGAAGCTGCTCACGTTTCAGGTGTGGCCAGACTGGCACTTCTAATACTGCAGGCATTTCAGCCGTCTGTAACTTTCTTGTGCCTATCTTCTGCTTTAAAAAAAAAAAAAAAAAAAAATGTTATCTGCTCTTGCAGAATCATTTTTTACTTCTTTTCTCTAATGATTTGTTCATTCATTCCATTAAAAAGGTAGGGGTGATTTTCATTTACTGTTATTAACTGGAAACTGTTGTTGGTTCTTTGTTAATAAATGTAACATTGAATATTATAGAATGGCAGGACTTGTAAGAATGTATGTGTATTTCTGTTGGCACTTGTTTAGAGTATACAGCTGACCAATATTATGATCTTTCTTTTATTAAGCAGCAGTGCAGAATTGCAGAATTTTCTTCTTCCCGGTTTTCTGTATGTGTTACATTTTTCAAAAAGCTCAGTACCTTTTTGTAATGGAACTGGTGTAGCGCCACGGAAGTATTTCTCAGTGATAGCCTTGATCACTTCTTAAACTTATGAAAACCACATTTCTTGTGAACTAAGCAGTGATCAGATGATTTAAATTAAATGGCATCAGTCAACATTTTCTGTGATTGTCCCTATTTAAAATCTGCCCCCTTTTTTGCATGGATACCTTTGGGTTCCCCCCCCCCCTTTTTTTTTTTAAGGGGAGTTATATTTCTAAATCCTTGCCTTGCTGTGCATCCACCTTATTTCCTGGCCTCCACCCGTCTCTCAGCGAGCGACTGCCACCATGGCAACTCTTCCTCTGGCTGAACAGATGGGACATTGAGTCTCCTCCGAGAGCAGAGCACCGTTCACGCCCTGCCAGGAATCAGCTGGCGGGTTGCACTCCTTTCTGCAAAATTTAGAGCAAGCTCTGCCCAGCAGAGGCATGCTGGTTTTGAGGGTGCTCAGTTTCACAAATGATAGTGTGGTCTAATAGCTGCTTGCAGAAATAAAACATAGTGACTGAACTGGGATTATTTCTGTGCCTGAAAGCTCTTCAGAGGAGCTTTGCCTTTAGCGTGAAGAGCTTGGCGTCAGCCAGCAGCCGGTGCTTTTCTGGTAGAATGGTTGCCATCAACTTTTTTTTTCTCTTTAGGATGCGTCAGGATGAAACGCCACAGGCATCTAAGCACCAGTGACAGTTCAGACAATGAGAGTAAGTAATACCTACGAGTTTTTCTTTGGTCTATCACCCCCTTGTGGTTTCCTTCTGCGGTTTGAGGGCAAACCGTTTCACCTCTCATAATTAAAAAAAAAATGTTTCTTGCTTGATTTCTTTTTGTGTTTTGTGGTCTTTGGTGTTCTGAATCCTGTTACAGGAAGAAAATGAGGTGAAGGATCCTGTAAACCTGGGGGGACTTTTGAGTCTACTTAGAGTTTGAAGAGAAATTTGTATGTCTTTCCCTTTCAGAGTTGGGAAAAAGAAACATGTAATTCAAGAGAAATTTTACTGTTCAGGGTCCTATTTTGTAATTTTTTTTTTTAAAGGAGTCCTATTGTCTTTTGTTGTGCAGAGCATCAACTTTAAAATTACTGGGGGTGGGAAGCTACTTGAGCATTGCTGTGTTTGAGTTATCTCTAAGATAGAGTTATAACTACTATATTGATTGTTATACCATATTATACTGGTTCTTGATCTATTCCACCTTGGTCTGTTATACAATTTAGTAAAATCGTATTTTAAATGTGCCTTGGCACACATCTGCTTGAGGCTGCATCTTCCAGTTTTATCTGCAAAAAAACCCCTGTATGGCAGGGTCGTCTTTGTTGCTTATAAACCTATGACTATCTAATAACTCTATACATAATGATGGTTCATTGTCATATTTGTTGAGAGTCATCGATGTATCCTGTGCCGAAATAACCTTTTGCCCAGAAATATCTAGACATTGTACTATGATTTTTTGCATCTTTCATCAGCATGCTTTAGTATCATCGCTGTTTTGGATTTTTTAGCACTTGCAAACTCTGTCCTCAGTTTCGCCCTTCCTTCCACTTTGTTAGAAAGGAAGTGAAGGAAAGTGGTCTGCTTGCTTGTTTCTGTTTACTGATGCTTGTATTGGGTAGAGCAGAATGTACCCATAAACTCAATGTGCTGTGGTATTACAAAGAGTGAGTGGAACAGGAGGAGCTGTAATCAAGCCTACAGACTGCCTAAGAGCTTTTTTGCCCACGTCTTGTCAAAGTTATGATAATTCAAGAGATTGGAGTGCCTTGTGTTTGACTGAAAAATTAAATGAATTGAAACAAGCTATAATGGTCCTTCTTACTCCTTTTTTCTTTTTCTTCCTTTGACAGGTCCTTCCACTTCCTTTTCTTCTTGTTCTAAATACAGAAGCAAGTCAAAAACACCATCAAATGAACAAAAGAAACCTGCTGAGGTAAGAACCAGGGTTAAAGGTTGGTTGCTGGTAGTTTTTTGTAACGTAGTTTTCATGTTTCTAAGCCTTGAAACAGTGAGCTTTGAACCAGTGCCAGTGAGTCCTTTTGTCACCTGTCAAATTCTCTGTGAAACTGTTTTCCCCACTGTGCAAGTATTATAAGAGCTCTAGTGTTTGACGTCCCAAAGTGACTTAAGGCATTTGCAGACAGTAACATGTAGTTCTTTCTTCCCCTGAAATTTAGTCTCATTTTGAAATTGAAAAAGCTGGGATGGTCTTATAATTTGAGGGCATGCCAAAGAAAGAAGTGGTTCATGTGTATGTGTATGGGAAGGATACTTTCCTTCTGCTTTAGTATAAACAGTGGGACACTTAAGTGGGCAGGATATGTATGAACAGTGCTTATTCATCTTCTGCCACTTTCTCACTCTTGGCTTTTTTACTCTGCCGTCCCCACCTGTTAGGACCTCTACACCTATCACCACTGTCACTGGCTCTGTATTCACCAATTGATTAAATTGGCATTTATGTACAATCCAGTGCTCAAATCCATCCTATCAGCCGTTCTGCTGGTAGCCCTTGTTGGGGAGGATTTGTTGGCTGCTTTCTCCAGGTTTGATGCTTGCTTTCTTAAGGGCCAAAGTCAGATCGTGAACGCAAATGGGAGAAATGTTAGCTAATTCCCCTTAGTTGTTATCACATTCCCCCCAAATGAGTCCTTCAGCATGCTAGTATGCCTGTTGATGCCTGAGGTTATTGAAGAAAAGACTGTCAAAACTAACTTTGCTTCTCTAGAATTTAAAGCTGAGAGTTATGTCCCAGAAGTAATTTTGTATACTATACCAGCAGCTTTTTACCTGCTTAGACACTGTCAAAGGTTGCATAAACTATATAGATTGTGCTTATACAGCAAAAGCTATTCAGCAAATATACTTCATGCTTCTTTTCTAAATGCTGCTAACTAAATGAGTTTGGTTTGGTAAGAACAAGGTAAATGTTACAGAACATGTCCTTTCTTTGGAAGCTTATTTATCACAAGCTAATTGAAGAAAACTCATCTTCTATGAATGTTTTGGTAAAAGCAGAATTGGCCAGAACTGGCTACATAGTGTTTTATTTACAGCCACCAAGAAGGTTAAGAAAAGCCTGCTTTGTACCTTTAAAATGTCAGTCTGAGGGTTATGGTTCTGTACGAATTGTAATCTTAAAACAGCTTGTGGCTACTGGGGTCTTGTAATTGTGGCTCGAGTTTGCCTAGGCAGAAGCTGAAACACATACACTGCCAGACTTGTTGCTGTTTCAAATACACATTCAGTGTTAGTCCCTTACCAATCCCTTCTTTCTGCCCAGCCATCCAGCTTTCTTCTTGTATCTCTTCTTCTTAGGGATTGTGCTGTTACTGTTTTCTTTGCCTTTGCTCCATGCTGTCTTTATGTGCATATGTACATTATAAAAAATAATTATGAAGATGCAATTCCATGTATATAGCATACAAGTGTTCTGTTTACGTAAATTCTAGGAATTAAAATGAGCAGTGTTTTCAGTTCCTCCTCTTGAGATCTTGTTTGTTGCTTTCTACCCATTCCAAGACAAAATCTTGAGCGCTTTAATGATTGAAGATAGGAAACTTTGAAGAACAAAATCTGGAATGTACATTTCTACATTTGGAATTTAAAAAGTTATTTCATAACACCATCCTTTCAGTTAGTACTAACACCTTTTTGTCATCTTTCATTTAAGATCTACCTCCTGGAAAAAAAGGACAAAAAAAAAAAAGAAAGAAGGAAATCTCAAACCTCAGAATATGTCCTCTCCTGGAGGAGTATCCCAAGTACAATATTTAAAAGAACCCTGAAAATAAAAAAAATAAAGCCCTCCGGTAAAGGGAATGGAAGGGAAGATGACAGTAATAATTTCTACCACTTGTACAGAAGACTCTTGGCTATCCTTCCAGTTTTTCCTTTCCTTCTGCTAGAAGCGAGCACTCCTTCCAACCCCTTGAAAAGCATATGCTGGAGAGTGTATTACATGAAATGCTGTTGTCAGCAGAGCATTGAAATTGATTATTTATGTACCAAGTGGTGACAAGGATGTAAAGCAAAGACTGAAAAGGGACTCCACCACACACCCTTCCAAAAATCATGTAATTCCACAAGTTTTTTGTAGTACTGTTGTCTAATATCTATTAGATAGAAATTTAAAATTTCAGGCTGACAGCATGACTTTCACAAGGGCTCTCTTTAACAAGTTGGCATTGCTCTCCTTTCATTCACCTCTGCTTGCCAGGCAGCAGGCTGTTTCTTGAGTTAGTGATGCAGAAAATCTAAAAGGTCAAAGCTATAAATAGCTGTTTGGGAATATTTTTGCTCATGGTCTTCATACATTAATTTTTCTTTCATGCCAGTAAGCCTGGCTTTCTCAATTAAGTTGTATGTGAATACATACGCTTTTTTCCACTTCCCCAACCATCTCCAGCCCAACCCAAGTACCTTGGTTCTCTCTCCAAATAAAAGCTCGATTTTGGTGCTGTGACTAACAAGCAAGTTAGTGTATCTGTTGGTTGCTTCACAGCACTTGTCTGTATGCACCATGGTCCTCTGTGGCTGCCTATAAAAAATGACGAGTGGCTGCAGTTGAGGACTGCTCTTGAAGTGCCTCCCAGGTGCTTCAGAATCGAGGCGGGTGTGGAGTTGGCCTCAGTGGAGCGGGGTTGTCTGGACTTAGTGCGGGGCAGAGGGGTTCAGTGTCAGAGTGCAAATGTCAAAGCCCATTCCCAAGGCCTGACTTACCCCAGAGGTTTACACCGGTGCAGAAGGGTTGTTACCGGGTATCCTCCTTGGAGAAGAAGGTGAGAAGAAGGCAAGCCTGTAACTTGTCCAGACTATGGTGTTTCTCTACGTAATTGCAAAAGCAAGACTGTGGCTCTCTCTTGGTCCTCCTCTTCTGGATACAATCTATCATAAACTACTGAAATGGAGACAAAAATTCTGCTATCTGATTAGCTTTACCATTTACTTTGAATAAATAAATTGTTAGGTTACAGGCACACCAGTAGTATAAGTCATAACAGTTTTCCAGACCTTTATGATGATGTTGGCCACATGCCATTTGTGGTGTTGCTCCTCATGGATTTAAATGTAGACAGGAGGGGCTCGCAGGCCTAAGCAGTAGGCTGTGTGGGAGTCACAAGGTAGGAGGCATTTGGATATCTGTCTCAGCACGAAGCCTGTACTTTGCAGTTCCGTGTCTCTGTGGAAGCTGCAGCACAAAATGGTGGCAGGGTAGTTGGAATCATTTTGGTAGGGAAAACGAACCAGCTGCACTGTCCTGAGTGACACTTGCTTTTCCCTTAGGCTAGTGGGGTCACAAAAGAGCCGAAGAGATCTTTATGATACTCAAGCTTATATATATTGTTTTTTCAGTCCTCGCTCCCTCTTGAAACTGTAAAGGAGTTAAGTTAGCATTGTGCCTTCTTTTAACCCTTCGCATATAAGATGGCAATGTTTTACCTCTCTTTGCAAGTAGGGTTTTGAATCTCGGAGCAATAGTATCATTGCTGATAGTGACAGTTGTGTTATGTGAAATGTAGCTCATCTTCTACAAGTAAATGGTCTGCTTTCATTCCTTGGGTATGTGAAACTTTTTTTAATGGCATTTAACTGCCACATAAATCGTGGGTCTTGATCCTGAGGAGCACCCTGTAAGACTAGACTCTTGGCAGAAAATTACTTTTTTTTGCAGTTTGAAAATAGTTGATTTTGTTCTGTGAATGAATGGGCAACGTGGTTAAATCATATTGCTTTTTATGTACCATGCATAATAGAGTAGGAGACCCTTACCTGTATGCGCATGCTTACCTTAGAAAAGTCTGAATTAACTTGGATCTCTGTATAGGCTTCTGGCGAACGGGCCTTATGTGTTTCAATGAGCTGCTTTTTAGCCTGCTTGGGTTAGTTGATTTAAAAGAAAAGAATTACAACACTTTTATGTAACTTAGATGTGCAGCCTCATTGGTTGTTTTTATGATCTTGTTTTGCTTTGAGATACAGTCTCAGGCTATTTGAACTCTTTAGCAAGAGGTGACCCAAATGCATGGAAAAGCATGCTTCTGAAAAGGCTGAGCTGTTTTACCTTTGGAAGTGAGTAAGCATGTGTAACATTAAAGTATAAATGGTCTGGAAACGGCAGAGCTAAGCTTCTGTCCTGCCTGTCCTTGTGATGGAAGAATTGTGGAGGAAAGGCGGGGGGGTGATGAATGAGGCCAAAAGTTAGGAAATCTGTAGCAATTAAAAGGATATCCTTTCCATGCATCATGTAATTAGACTGTGAAGCTCATCTGCTACAGGAAGTTGTTGAGACTGAGAATTAAACAAGATTAAAAAAGAAATTGGACAGATGATAATGAGTACAGATTTTTCTAAATATCTGTATAAATTAATACCATTTACAAAAATGATTGTTAGGATTAATCCCAAAATCCGAAGCTTATGTCTGATTAGCAACCAGAAGGAAACTTGACGTGTTCTTGCACATTCTTCTGGCTCATGAGATACTGTCAGAGACATGATGTTGGGTAGGTTTGATTTAGTATTGGATTTCCTGGCTTTTCCTATACATGCTTGTAAAGGAGGCTAGGAAGATTCATGGCTACTAAAAAGAAAAGTACAGTATTTCATTTGCTTGAGTCCTGAATAATCCATAAAAATCGTTTTAGGGAGTAGGGTTTTGAACATTAAGATTTACTGCAATGCATGTCCAAATTGTGTGGAGATTTGAGAACTACAAATTTAATGCTACACTTATTCCTGTCTGCCCCAGCTTTTTTAACATCTTAAGTTTTTCAGTCCAGTCAGCATACATGCCTGGAACTGTAGCTTCATTTCTATTTTAAAATTATGTTGCCTTTTATTTACTTTGCTACGAAAAAACCCTAACCAAACAAAAAAACCACCCTGTCTTGAGTCTCCAGACTCCTCTGTAATAAGGTGCCTTAATTCAGAAACTTCATGCCCAGATTGCAATGTATTAACAAGAAAAATTCTACCTCTCCAGGATGAGCCCACCAAGTTTTGTCCCTAGAGCTTTATCCTTCGTAAATGGGCAGTCTTTTGCACATACTGTGAAACATCTATACAAAGATTAAACTATGCTTAGATACCATATAGCTATATTACACTTGTAATATGTCATATTGGGGGTTGGACTAGATGACCATGAAAGATCTATTCTAACCCAAACTATGCTATGATTCTGTGATATTACAATTTGGCTTTTGTTATATTATTTATGAGGTTATTTTAGGTGTAAACTACTGCTTTATCAGTGTGTTTAAATTTTGCTGAGGGTGTTTTCCTTGAGAGCTACAATAGTAGAGTAAGCTTTAAGTGCTTATGGAAATAAAAAAGTTACTAGACCCTTTCAAAGGTGAATAAAAAAAGATTATTTGACTGCAAACATGATGAAAAATTCTTGTGTTATTTACTTTACACTTTACAGAAAGTGCCCACTGTAGTTTGAATGTTTGGCCGTTGTAATTTCAAAGTTGGCCTTTGAGATGGGTTGTGAAGGAGACCAAAAATTCAGGAAAATACTAGCTGTTTGATCTCTCTCTGGTTAGAGAGGATATTGGCCCTCGTTCCACACTGTTTTCCATAAAAGATGTCTGAGAGTATACTCTTGTGGAGGGACGGGACTGGACATAGTAGTTCCTTCCTGCCTTTTAAAAATCATGGCTCTGTGTTTCTGGAGCAGCGGGTTTTCTGACTCCCGAAGCGATGGGCACCAGGAACACAAACGCGTGTTGCTGACTCGCTTGGGGCTCTGCTGGGGGCCGGGGAGCCCTTAGCACTGAAGATGCAATCCAGCAGAAATTCTGCTTTGATTGTAACAATAGAGCAGTCAACCCACAATTTCCTTAAACCTTTGAGGTGTGGTTCCCAGTCGCTGCCTAGGTGCCTGTGACGAGCGGCTTACTCTTGTTGGGGGTTTGTAAGCAGGTGGTCAAAGTACCTGAAAGCTCAGAGGGTGTCACAAGAAGAAATACTGGTTTTCTTTCCACTTTTAAGAGATGACACAGTCCATTTGTTTTCCTTCACACATGCATTTGGGCAAGACAAGGTGAGTGAATGAGCAATGGCATCAGTCAGCTTTATTAGCTTGCAGAGGGGTATTGGAAAAGGTATGTGACTTTTTTTTTATGTGGTTTTAGGTTTGCAATGGTCATGAACAAAAGGTGCCTGACAATCTCTGCAGATCTGATGTTTGAGTTGTTCAACGAAGATGGGATTTGTAGAAGGCTGTTGTATTGTCAAGACCCACTCTCTGTCTTTGATAATATTTTACTGTAATTCTCTATAGCATTACTTGTATCCTTCCTGACGTCTTTAGTGGATAAGGATACTTCACACAAAATAGTGTTCTTTGTTTCACAGGCTTGATTTAGTATTGGAGGGTCAGTAAGGGAGTAAGCACAGGAGGGTCTTGTGAGGAAGATTATATATAGAATTTTCATAGACTGCTTCCAGAAGGAGTTTGGGTTAAAGTCATAGACAGCTTTTGGTGAAGCATTATAAATGGATTTTAAGAAGTTAATTTCCTTGGACATACTCTTCTAACATAATTTCCAAATAGACTCAGAAGTCTGAAAAACAAAACATATAAACCATATTTTTCCTTCCACAGCTCCATGATATCATTATTGCTTGGTGTGTTAGTGCCATGGGGGAGCAGAGCATCCTTATTTCTGGAGAGTTTTTGTAGAATTTCGCTTTTAAAGGCTTCAGAGACGGCAGTGCATGTCTGCAGAGGTGACTAGGAAGTTTTCATTGCCTCAGCAAATCCAGGCAGACTCTTATTGTAGAGCAAAAAGCTGATCTTGACCAAAGAACAAGGTCTCCTCTCCTAGATTTAAGCCCCAACTCTAAAGCATGAAATAATTATTAGAGTTTCTCAATGAAATGTTTAAGATTATAATAATTATTTTTTTTATTATTACATAAACAAACACATTTTCACTGACGTCATTCACTCAAAGTGCTGCACTGTTTTCAGCTGAAACTAAAAATTCCTGGCAGCAAAATGAAAGGGCAAGTTCAGACCAAGCTGTCTTGTTGGTAAGCAGGGCTAAAGCTCATCTCTTCTTTCATGCTTTCAATTGCTAAAAATACTTCTTTAAAAATCCCACTGTCACACAGTAACTTCTGTGAATGCTTACAGCAGTGGGGAGTTTCCCATTTCTGTGTGTGCAGACCTGGCTCTGCTAGCTGTGGTCATTTGTAGCTCAGCTCTGCAAAGCCCTTCTCTATCGTGGTAAAGACATGCAGCCCTAGCTGAGTCCACTTTTGAGGAGTGATGTGTCCAGATGGAATGCCTCATTAGCCTTGACCTGGTATGCTCATTTTTCAGATCTTCTCAATATGTATGATGTTACAGATGATATTAAAATAGCGTTGAAGGGCTATGATTTACGTATGGTAAGAAATAGAACTGCTTTTGGGTGACTGAAAGATGACCACTGCACTTCATGGGCTAACCATGGACATGAAGATGGTCCTTGCCAAGAGGAGGGTATGTGCTGTGGAGTGAACTAGCTGTTGCTTTATGGATACAGTTAGTAAAGGAGATGCATTGTGTTTGAAGCAAGTGTCCAAACAGAAACAATCATGAAGAAAAGCTGGCTATCTACATCCTGAAAGCAAGTATCTGCTCTTCATTGAGTTGGCTTAGTTCATAGCCTTAAGGCTGACTGCTGAAGTAAAATTTACTCGATTTGTCAGAAAACTCTGTGAGTCCCCTGGGTGTTTTGGTTTACTTCCACAACAAAGGAATATTGAGTGAGTGTTCTCATACATTGTCCTCTGAGAGTATCTTACTGTTGGAAGATCCTGCTTGGCCACATGTGACGAAATGAAGAATGATGAGAGCTAGAGATTGTAATGATTCCAAACGTCTGCAGGAAATACTCAATTGCACTGTTATTACAAGTATGAATAGGCAATTCTTAGGAAGTCTTGGTCAGGTTTTGGGGTTTCTTAAGGTTTCAACAGTTACGTTTATATCTGTTAAATCTTTGACCTTCAGTGGTCAGTTTTAGAAATCTGAAGTAGAGAACTTAATGTTGTGACGTGGAGATAATGTGGTCAGTACTGTACAACAGTCAAAAAAACAACAAAAAAGTCCATGCTCCAGGGGATTTGTGCTCTAAAAATAGATATACAGTTCACATACATAATGGATGATCAGAAGATTAATTTGCTGCTAAGCAATGTAGTTAGAATACTGATGCCTTTAACAACATTTTTCATCTAGTGTTTAAAAAATAGCAGGCTTGATATGATGCACTCTATTTCTATATTCTGTCAGTGGCTCAAAAGGTAGTTTGTAAACCACTTCCCTCAGATAAGGTCTGAGGAATATCTTTTCTGATAATTAAACTAGTCATTGCACTTCTCATTTACTGGATTATTTTTTCCTTCTGGAGTTCTTTGGAATTGTGCCATGTTAGTGTTTCTCATAATCCTGGTTCTGTACCTGTAACACAGAAAATGAAAATGGCTTTTAAGTGGCATAAATAATTTGATATTTTACTTTTGGTGTGTACACATAGTGCTCGGAAAAAATGGATGCTTACAGTCTTAATGCTTTCACTCCTGGCATTCAGATTTTAATACAGGCCTGTTAGGTATCTGAAGAGTTTTATACAGAAGACAACAGTGAACAGTCTGGTCTGAACCAAAGCAGATAACACCTCAGTAGCAAATAAGAGAGCCTTGAGTCTGTGGTTTTGAGTTCCCTCAGTCAGCTTGCTCTCCTGGCAGCCCATGTGAGATGTGGTTGTAGGACACAGTGAAGTAACACTGATGTTCCAGGTCACCAGCAAATACCTGGTTTTAGCATAAAGCCTTTTTTAATAATGTTTACTTGATGATTTCCAAGAACAGCTGAGAATTTTTGCAGTAGGCATAACCGGTCTGGTGCTGTCAAATTGAAAAGGGTACATGAAGATATTTGGCTCTGAGATATTTTATTACTCTTCTGGCTATAAAACTGAATTAGTAAGAAGAGAGTTCAACCTGCCACAGCTTATTGCAGGGATATTTTCCGTTTCATTTTATTGCCCTTTGAGGATTTGATTTCTCATTATGATAATACAGTTAATTAGTTGTGATGTCTCCCTAACACCAAGCCTCAGTCACTGTTTTGCTTTTATGAATGTTAAACTGGTGCAGTGTAGCAGTGGAGAAAAAAAACCACAAAAGATGTGTATGCCCTTTATTTAAATTATATGCATCTGTATTTGACAGACACTGACCTTAAGTAAGCCTTGAGATGACTGATAATCATGTTTACATGCTTGTAAAAACTTAATCCTCTTGAGCCAAGAGTTGAATGTTATGGCTGGAGGTTTGTCACTGATGTGTTTGCTTTGTTTCAAGATGGTCTAGGTTTGCTACAGAATGCTGAGACTAGATTGTGTCACTGCCTGCATCGCTGAGGTTCAGGCACAGAGCAACACAGGTCTCGCCTTTCAGCAAAGGCAGCTGTTTGTCTTTGATCCAGAGATCCTGACCAGTAAAACTTCAAGTGGTTTTTATAAATGAACAAGTGCCTATATCTCAGTTTTGCCATGGCAACTGTTCATAGCCCATGATGAATATGACAGTTTGAAGTAGCTAAACAGAGTGAAAGAAGAGGATATGCTACCTTGTATCTAAGTTGGGGTAAAGCCTATGGACTGGCAAACAAAATAAGGTGTTTGAAAGTGATATGGTGAGGAGCTTAAATCAGATGGAGGCCTCCTTTCCCCTCTCCCTGGTCACCTGTAACAGTTATCTTCTGATTAGTCTTTGGGCAACAGCATGGTTTTGAGTTAGCATAAACTTCTTGTCATACTGTGCCTGATACACTGAGGGTTAATAACATTTCAAATTGACTTATTTGTGTGTTGGTACTCTTTAAAAAAAACATTATCAAGCTATATGCATTGTTTCAGTGTAGAGTAAGAAAAATACCTACCACTTCCTTTAGCACAATGCTTTTTCTCAAGCTACTCTTTTCTCTGGTGTTTCTTGCAGGTGTTCCGCAAGGATCTCATTAGTGCCATGAAACTACCAGATTCTCACCATGTCAACCCTGATGAATATTATATCTTTGCGGACACATGGAAACAAGAATGGGAGAAAGGGGTTCAAGTTCCAGCCAGTCCAGAAACTATTCCACAGCCTTCTCTCAGGTAATGGTGATCAGACCAGATCACATGCACAAAACTTCAACTTAAAGATGGTGGTCTCACAAAAATAGGTTGTCTAAATGCAGTCAGCTTTTCTGTGTTATTATATTTAAATCTCCAATACAAGAGCCTTCAGGCGTGTTCTTAAACCAAACAAGTATCAATTTGGAAAACATTTCTATGGCACTTCAGTCTAGATCTGGTTCTGTCTGTGCACTGTTACAGTATCTACATTGTGAGTTTAAAAAGGGGAACTTTTTTCTTGAGTCACACGGTGCTGTGGATTAAAACCCGTTTTCTCATTTGAGTATGGTGAGTTAATAAATTAGGAATAAACCCAAATCTTACACATGTTACTTGAAAGGTATTCCTGTAAAGCATGATGATACAGAGCAGTAAGCACGCAGTAGTTACCAATACCCGATAAAGCTATTCATTCATGTAATTTAATTTTGGTTATTGTTGCTAAAGCTTTAACCCTTTCTGCCTTCTCTCACTACAAATAACTGCTTAACATTATAGAAGTTCAGTGATCTCAGTTTCAGGAGATAGATAAATAACCTTTTGTTTTCTCACACTGTGCTTAGGCTAGGAAAACACAACACTATAGTCCTGCAAGCCTTTCTGGTGGAAACAGAGTGTGTTTCAACATAGCAATGTTATTGCCAACGTGGTCTTCAAGACGAAGATAAATGAATTGTCCAGTGAAAGCGCTGATGCCAGCATAATTTAATTTCCACTGGGGCTATTGTCAGTACCATGTTATTAAAAATAAATATATTGCATCTCATACCAGCAGTATTACATTAGAGGAAAACATTGCTATAGATTTGGCTGGACCAGAGAAAAGAAAAGCTCACAAGAGAATGAGAGGAAAACATGAGCAAGGTGAAGGGGGAGGAAGAATGGCAGAAGAACATTGTGCCAACATTGACAACCCACATTGTCCAGTAAGAATTATGTGGGGTGGTGCTTGCCTTCTGCCTGCTCCTTCTTTACCCATCTTGCCTTATTTTCCCACAGCTTTTCTTTTCTCCTTGTTCTGTGGAGGGTTAGCCCCAGAAAGTATGCAGAGCTGCTCACACATGGCACCGTTCCATTCAGTATCTCCCTGTCTTCCTTTCACATGCAGGGCCTCTTGCCTTGAATTCAGAGAAAGACTGACTTTATCTAGCTAAGGTCAGTCTTTCCATTCCCATAGGCTAGTTTACTAATCAAATGCTGGATTTTAGCTCTTAAAAATTGAAAACACCAATATTGTTCTCCCTTGCTTCCTGGATGATTTTTAGCTGTTTTTTAACCTGTACATTTTTGCGTGGCATCAGAATGGTTCTTATATAACAAAAAGAATACATTTGTAACGTGGATAAAGTGTCATTTACAAAATAAGGGTAGACTGTTTATCCCAAATGAAGAGCAAGCATTTCTCTCTCTCATACACACACATGCGCGCGCACACACTGCAGTAGAATAAATTAAGCTTCTGTGAAAAAGCTGGTATTTTCAAGAAATCGGTTGTCAAGATTTTCTTCTATCATTTAAGAAGAATATAGAACAAAGATTGTAGTGGGTTTTGTGCATGATACTTTCTGTGGGTTTCAGAAACACTTGCATTATTACACTAGTAGCATTTGTTAAATTGAAAATCATATATGCACAGGCTTACATTTTAAAAAAGATTCTGTATACGTAGCAAACCTTAGCACATTTTGTGTGAAGAAATGACATTTACAGAATCCTGTTTTCCTAGCCTGGCTACTCTTACTGGCTAGTTTAAAGTCTGTGAAACACTAGGTTTCTTTGCACTTAACGGGAAATATTTCATGTCTGTCAAGGATGGGTCTTAAAAAGCTGTAATTCTCTATTTCTTTTTTTTTTTACTCTTACCCTAGGATTGTAGCAGAAAAGGTGAAAGAAGTACTGTATACACGACCCAGGAAATACATCCACTGTTCCAGCCAAGAGCCCACAGAACCAGGTTACATCAACATTCTGGAACTGGCAGAATCTATGTGTCGCTATGACTTGGATGACATGGACATCTTTTGGCTTCAGGAGCTAAATGAAGAGCTTACAGAAATGGGTAATTTCACAACATGTTCTAAACTTAAAAGCAGCAGTTAATGTCGGCTGTGTGAGATCTTAAAGATCGCTGAATGAGAATTGAATGGAAATGCTAAGAAAAACAGGAGGTAAAAATGCTTAAAAATAATGACCTGCTCGATCTGTTAATGTTTTATGTTTTACCTATTATGCCTAAAAAGTTCTTCATATCCAAAATCATGTGCAATTTCTGCACACTGAGGCAGGAGAGGAAAAGCCCACACCAGGTGGAATTAATTTTAGGACTTAAAAAGTTAAACATTTTGTGTAGGAAAAACAGATGTTTCCATTTCTTAAACTTGAACATATTATTGCTACAAATTCAGAGTTCTGAGGAGCTTGCATGCTGGGTTCTTAACAGAGTAATTAAGCTTTGCACATGTTAGCCCATTTAAAATCAGCTAAGTAAACTTTCTTTTTTCCATGCAAGTTGTGGATATAGAGGGCTATGAGGGGGAGTGAGCTATGGAAAATAATCTTGGAATTATCACTGAAATAACTAAGTTGTCGTGGGATAGCCTGTGTGGCTGGCATTCTTCCATGGATGATTGCAGGTCCTTTAGGAAGGACAGGTGGGCAAAAGAGGGAGATATTTGGCATCTCCTGGATTTGCTGTTCACAAACAAGGAAGAACCTGTAGGGATGTGATAATGGATGGCGGTATTATCTGTACTAGCTATGAAATAGTGGTGTCTGGGATCCTGAGAGGAGTGAGGAAAGGAAGGTAGCCTTGTGGTCCTGGATTTCAGGAGAACAGGTTTCTACTTATTTGGGTAACTGGTAGGTGGAATCTCAGAGGCAGGTCTGAAGAGTGGAACCACTGAAGAGAGCTAGCGGGACTTTAAGGACAGTCCCCTCCAAGCACAAGAAAGATCCATCTAGACATTTGGGAAAACAAGTGAATGTGTCAGGAGAGTGGCTTTTGATGAAGGAGGGAACTCATGACTGAGCTCCAGTGATAAAGGATGTGTATGTAAGAGGTAGAAGCAAGGACAAGCTTCCCAGGATACAGGGATGTTGTTAGCAAAACAGAAGTGTTTCTAGGGCGCAGATCTCCATCCATGGACATTTTCAAGATCTGACTAGACATACCTCTTGAGCAACAACCTTGTCTGGATTCACTGTTGACTCTGCTTGGAGCCAGGGATTAGGCTGGAACCCTCTGAAGGTACCTTTCCACCGGAATGATTCTGTAGTTCTTTTAATTCAGGGAGTGAGAAAATATCCAAGCATTGGAGATAATAGTTTAATAGCAGAAGACACTTTGTATCAGCAGTCATTTATATTTTCCATCTCCTTGTTTATTAGTTGCAACAAAGAATCAAAATTAGTAGCCATATTCTTTGCATAGTCCAGCAGTTAAAATGTTAGCCTCTGATATTAATGTTACATGAATACCTCACCCTTTGAAGGTCTGAGTAAATTAGTGAACTATGGGCAGCAGCATCATTTTGACTGAGGATTTTCAGAGGATGCAGTTTGGAGATTTCCTGTAGCTGTGAACATTGTAGGATTTCTTATGCAATGTATGTCCTGAAGCTGCAAGCAGAGGACCAGTGTCATAGCAAATCCTTTTTTAAGTAGTTCTACTTGCGCTAAGTTTGATTAGTGGTAAATGTATATAGCATGTGTAGTGTTCAAGTGAACAGACAGTGTGGATAGCCAACAGTATATTTATCAACTGTTTTATTTTAAAAAAATCCAACAAAACAATAAAAGTACTCTTCATATCCATCAGGCTGATCACTCAAGTAGTGTATTGGATGGTACTGCGTGGTGGCAACTTCTGTATCTCTATAAGATCTGAAGTGTTCTTGATAAGTTTTATTTTCTAGGGAGTTAGTCTTCAGAAGAACATTGTGTGTAATTTTGAAAGAACATTGTGTGTGATTTTTGGATGTCACTAGTGTTTCTTAAAGTGATGGAAGTGGAGGGAGGGTTGTATGGGAGCAGCTGGCAGTTTCAGAAACTGCTGTCTTTTAGTATGCATGATGACAGAGAAGACGCTACATCTAGTGCTTTAGTTGCTAGAAGTTGTCCTTCTCTCATCCTGTGTCTTGGACTCAGTCAGAGGCACCTGACTGTCCTCTAATTCCCCTTCCCTGTTCTTTATTGCAGGATGTGGACCCCTGGATGAAAACACAATGGAAAAGACAATTGAAGTGCTGGAACGGCACTGTCATGAGAACATGAATCATGCTATTGAGACTGAAGAAGGATTGGGTATTGAATATGATGAAGACGTCATCTGTGATGTGTGCCGGTCCCCTGACAGTGAAGATGGGAATGACATGGTGTTTTGTGACAAGTGTAATATCTGTGTCCATCAGGTTAGTGCCTGCAGAAATGTTGACACTGTCCTGTGGTCTTCGTTTACCTTGACTGGTGTGGAATTTGAAATAATATTAAATGTTAATTGGAGGGCTTTGTGGTTTGCTAGATAGGAAGGGTGGTACAATACTAAGTTGAATCTTTGTATCCTGACAGTTAGAGTAGATAAGTGGCCTGGCATGGTAAATATGTGGACATCTACAGTCTAATAGGAACACGAAGTGTGTTCTTGGGACTTACCAGTACTTCCTCTGTGACTGTAAACAGTTTTTCCCCTATTATTAAACCTGCTTTTGAAGACAAACAGGGCAGGAAGTGCTGGCTTGCCCTATATGTGAAGAATCTAAAGACCATTTGTTTCAGAGCTGGGGTTTTTCCTCCTTCACTGACTAGCTAATTGGCCAGACGCAGGCTGTCCAAGTTTAGCCATCTGAAACCACATGTAGGCACTTTAACAGACTGATCTTTTTTAGAAGGCATAAGCACCTGCAATAACCGTGCTCTCAGTCTGAATGTTGCTCACATTTATAGCATTTCAGATGTAGCCAAGACTTTACACCGACTGAGCTCAGCGTAGTCAGGCAGAGGTATCCTTGTAATCAAAAAAGGGAATATGAATCCTGTGGTTTCTGTGAGGCCTGCTCTGGAAGGGAGGTTTTTGCTGTAAGTTGAAGAGACACTAAGAGGATTTTTTTTTTTTTTAAATGTATTTTCGTACCGACTGCAAGTAATTCTCAGAAGACATATCTGGCTGAAAAAGGGCATGTCATCTCCTTGCTCACAGTGGGCTGGCTTCCAGCCGCTTTCCTGATCTGATTCACCGTGTGAAGCAGCCGTGTGAGCCTGAGTGCCAGTAACGCAGCCAGTGACAGGAATATGGCCGGCAGCTGGACTGCCTGCTTCAGCCTCTGCTTTGTACCTGTTCGAAAGTTAATGATGAAATTGCAGTCAGAGGCTCGTGGTTGCCTGCTGACAGCTGAGGTTGAGCTAATGGCCTGCTGCCTCTTTCCTCCTGACCCTTCACCATGGTGGACCTGCCTGAAACAAACTGAGGAGCGTGTCTGGGCTAGAGCTAATCCTAACAACAACAACAACAAAACCATCCTGTTTTAAACCTGAATCAGCACTGGTTCACCATGTAGCCTCAGGGCTAGTTGTCATCACACAGTTTGGAGGTGGCAGAGAGGAGGAGGAGTGGGAGAGATTTCCTCTTTCACAGTGCCCTCTCGTGCCAGCTCAAACACATAGTGAAATTACTGGTTTAGTAGTGTAGGACACCTCCGCTCATTAGTTGGATTAAATTAGACAATAGTTTTAGTCCATGTCCAACCACCTAAAGGTAATCTTAAGTGTAATGTCTCTTCTGCATTAGTAATAATAGAAAGAATGCTGGTGGGAATGTGCCACATGAGAGAAAAAAAAAAAATCACTTGTAAAATTTAGATTACAGCTCCCCCTGTTGGGTTTTTACAACAGTTGTCACATCAAAGTAGCATTCAGGTTAGTCTTGTTGGTTCTGTAATGCAGGATTGAATTCAGAAAGTCCCTGTCTCTACAGGCCTGACATGTGCAATGTTTTATGATATCACTTCATATTAAATACTGAGATCTTATTATAAGAAGAGTGGGAAGGCAAGTGTGGGAATTTTATACTAGGTTTGAATTACAGCTAGTGATCCTGTTCTGTTAAGGCTTTCAATGTTATGGTTCCCAGAGACAGTGTTAGGAATGGTGGGATTTCCTCTGAAAGCCACCCTTTTGAAAAAGCTTTTATTTGGAGCAATTGAGTGGAATTAGACCTTGGTGGCAGCCAAAGGTTTCATATATGCTCAGCTTTAATATGAGTGTATGTATGTACAGCAGGTTATATCTAGATACACGTATTGTTAGCCATTAAGAACTGCTAGGAATTTGAATCAGAAAGCAGACTAATTACTTCTTTTCTTTTTTGTTTTTAATTCTCAAACCTAGCAAAACATAAGAAATTTCTCATTTTCTGAGGGGTTAAGTGCAATACTCAAGAAACAGGCATAAAACCCAGCACCTTCTAATTTCAGTATATGTCATAATTTTTGTTGCAATGTCATATAAATATTTAAAGTAACAAACAATTCACAGAACTGTAACCACAAAGGTAATTTAACGTTGCAGGAAATGGTCTTCAGTCAAACAGCTCATATCCCTTCGCATCTAAATAGAATTATATTAGAGGGTAAAGTTATTAGTGGTAGAAAATTGTGATTTTTAAAAAGGATTAGATGCAGAAGGTAATTTAAAGAAATGTCTGCATGTTTTGCTTTAGAAATTTAAAAGTTACTAAAAGGAAAGATGAAGGTTCCTAACACCAGTGATGTTGTGCAGTCACAATGGGTATGTTTTACACTATTAACAAATAATACCAGCACACATTTTAAAAAGAAACCACATAAAAAGACTTTGCTTTAGAAGCTGTTTATTTCTTTGATCACTTGATTTATTTTAAGGTAGAGCAATTATGCAAGGATTAAACAAAGTCCAAACTGTGCCTTTAGAATTTGAAAGCTTTGGTCCATGTGAGTATTAATACTTGTGTGTGAAATCATATCAGTGCAATTATCTCAATACCTGTTTTCCCTCAAGGCATGCTATGGAATCTTAAAAGTACCCGAAGGGAGCTGGCTGTGTCGCACCTGTGTCCTGGGAATACATCCTCAGTGCCTCCTGTGTCCCAAAAGAGGAGGAGCCATGAAGGCTACCAGGACGGGGACCAAGTGGGCACATGTGAGCTGTGCTCTCTGGATTCCAGAGGTAAAGCTGGGATTTCTACCTCTTACTTTTGTATCGTAGACTCCTCTCTGTCCTCCCTCTGCCTTTTTGTGTTGTCATGACTTAAGGTATCTGTTTGACGTAATATTGGACTTACGTGTGATGAGTCTGTGAAAGAGTCCAGCTTAAGTTCTATTAATTAATCACTTTGTCCCCTCCATTTACTAAGTATTCACTTCTTGGTGTCATTATGGTATCTGAGTTACCTGCTAGAAAGGGTTATTGATGTAAGCTAATGTTCACTGTACTTCATTGACTGTCTTACTTTCTGATGAATTTGTGTGCTCAGTTAGGTGTATAATTTGCATGCATACATCCTCTCTTTTTTTTTTTTAAAGACACCCCCTCCCTTTTATTTTTTTATTATTTCTGTAGGATGGACTCTTAAGATTTGTAGTTAAGGTTATTTTTGAACTAATTTTTTTTCTGAATGGTGGGGAGATGAGGCTTTTTATGTTCTATTTTACAAGTGAAGGCTTGTATCTGTGCATGCATATGTGGAGAGTTTAATAATGAAGCTTTACACTTCTTCCTCAATTTTGAATCAAGCTTAGCATCACTCTATTCTGATTCTATAAATCAGAATGTTCACTCGTGTACAGGTGGGGTTTGTGTTTAATTTTGTACTTGGAATATTTCTGTTTTCTTTCTGGTAAGATCCACAGATCCATTATGGTGGGTGGTTTAATGCGAGGCAGTAGCCGGATCTGTTGGGACCATGACATCAGGGGGATGGATGCCGTATTTTCTGAACCTTCTGCTCCCAAGTGCAGCCAGGGCTCACATTTGCTAAACTTTTAGGAAGATGTTAAGATTCTAGATATTTTTTTAACATAGCAGCTGGATGCAATATGTAATTCCTAGCTCTGTCTCAGGCATATATCTGCTTTTCAAGGAGGTTATCTTTGCAGTTGTACTTTCTTTTCAGGCCCACTTGTAGTTCCTGGCATCTCTTCCACCTTTAAGAAGAGAGGAGTCGATGAGGGGAAAAAAAAGGCAAAAGATCTATTTTAAAATCAAAAAACCCAAACATATCCAGGCTTTTCCTCCTGTACTTACGAAGTGTCTTGGCTGGAAGCTCTCCTGGCTCTGAGCAATCTGGTTTTCCTAAGAGATCCTTTCTGCATGTGGTTACCTTGATGCTTTTGCCAGCAGAACCGGCAGGTTTGGGAAGCAGGTGATGGCTGGGCAGGGAGCACATGCTGCTTTCCCGCCTGCCCACCTCCCTCTGGCTGAGGGGAGCACCCAGGTGGGAGAGCTTGAACCTGACAGCTCCCACAGCCCGTTTGGCAGCTCCAGGCATCTCCTCCCCTCCACACCAACACCAAGTGTGTCAGGCATAGCAAGGAGGTGACACCTACCAGTAGGGGCAGAAATGCCTTTTGGATCTATTCTCTCTGTGTCTCCTGCATTGTCACTTGTAAAACAATTCAGTGACTGGAGAAGCCAGAGGAACCTTTGGGAATCTCTGCTAAAATGGCAGGTCAGTTCCGGTCGGGAGAGTCACTGTGGCTTTAACCTGCTGCAAGGGACAAGAAAGACCCAGAGTTTGAAGACCTGGGGACAGATACTTTAGAGGAGAATATGTCATCAGGTGAAGTCCCTAGAGGCTGAAAAAAGGAAACATTGCACCCATTTATCAAAAGGGTAGGAAGAAGGACCCTGGGAACTACCGACCCGTCAGCCTCACCTCTGTGCCTGGGAAGATCATGGAGCAGATCCTCCTAGAAGCTATGCTAAGGCACATGGAGGCCAGGGAGGTGATTTTAGACAGCCAGCATGGCTTCACCAAGGGCAAGTCCTGCCTGACCAACCTAGTGGCCTTCTAGGATGGAGTGGCCACATCAGTGGGCAAGGGAAGAGCTACCAATGTCATCTCTCTGGACTTCTGTAAGGCCTTTGACACGGTCCCCCACAACATTCTTCTCTCTCAGTTGGAGAGAGAGGGATTGTTGAGTGGATGAGGAATTGGTAGGATGGTCGCATCCAGAGGGTAGTGGTCAATGGCTCAATGTCCAGATGGAGATCTGTGATGAGCAGTGTCCCTCAGGGGTGCGTATTGGGACCAGTACTCTTTAATACCTTCATCAATGACATAGACAGTGGGATCGAGTGCACCCGTAGCAAGTCTGCAGGCAACACCAAGCTGAGTGGTGCAGTTGACATGCCTGAGGGGTGGGATGCCATCCAGAGGGACCTGGACAAGCTCGAGGAATGGACTGGTGTGAAACTCATGAGGTTCAACAAGGCCAAGTGCAGGGTCCTGCACCTGGGTCAGGGCAACCCCCAGTATCAGTGCAGGTGGGGGGATGGAGGGATCGAGAGCAGCCATGCTGGGAAGGACTTGGGGGTACTGGTGGATGAAAAGCTGGACGTGAGTCAGCAATGTGCACTCACAGCCCAGAAGGGCAGCTGTATCCTGGGCTGCATCCAAGGAGTGTGTCCAGCAGGTCGAGGGAGGTGATTCTGCCCTTCTCCTCTGCTCTGTGAGACCCCACCTGGAGTCCTGTGTCCAACTCTGGAGCCCTCAGCACAGGAAGGACACGGACCTGTTTGAGTGTGTCCAGAGGAGGGCCACCAAAATGATCAGAGGGATGGAACACCTCTCTGATAAAGACAGGCTGAGAAAGTTGATGGTGTTCATCATGGAGAAGAGAAGGCTCTGGGGAGACCTTATTGCAACCTTTCAGTACTTCAAGGGGGCTTCTAAGAACGATGGAGACAGACATCTTAGCAGGGCCTGTAGCGATAGGACATGGGGTAATTGTTTTAAACTAAAAGAGGGTAGATTTCAACTAGATCTAAGGGAGAAGTTTTTTCACAATGGGGTTGGTGAAACCCTGACCCAGGTTGCCCAGAGAGGTGGTAGATGCCCCATCCCTGGCAACACTCAAGGTCAGGTTGGACGGGGCTCTGAGCAACCTGATTTAGTTGCAGGTGTCCCTGCTCATGGCAGGGGGGGTGGTCTAGATGACCTTTAAGGTCCTTTCCAACCCAAACATTCTGTGATTCTATTCTCATACACCTATTTTTCTTCTCTCTAAGATAGTAGCACAGTGGAACTCCCCCAAAAGAAACAGGTGAATTATAAAGTCACTGCCATTTCCTCTTGTGGCCCTAATAAAATGGAGCAAGGCAGAATGCAGAGAGAAATGGGCCATAAACATGTCTGTGCCTTGTGGTAAAAGGTTCAAAGACGGACTTCATGAGTCACCAAGTACAGGCTATCATTGTTGCAGGCAATTGCACCAGATATTTTCCTTCATTAACTCATTCAGCACTGTCTTAAAATGTTTTTTCTTCCCTCCCTTCTATGTGAGCTAACACTGTTGAAAGGCTTTCTTGACCCCCACTTGATGGGGTGTTTGAAGGTTTTTAATTTCCAAAGTGTACTCATTGTTGGTTTATATCCTTTTATTCTTCTGCCTTTATTGTCTTTTACTGTAAATATGTAGTCTGTTTCATGTTTTCTTAAAAGGCATTCTTTTAAAAAAGAAAAAAAAAAAGAAACACTGAGACCAGAAGGCTTATACCAAGTGTTTTGAAATTCAATGTCCTTCTCTGCCTTAGATAACTTATTACAGTTACATCCTCCCTCAATCAGTGTGGTGTTAGCTGAAGCAGAAAGTTTTTTTTTTTTCTTGCTACAACTGGAAGGGTGTCAAATTGACTATCCTCAGCTGCTGTTGTGAGTGGCCGTGCTCCAGCCACTGGGCTGCCCTTCCCAGCCACCAATGCGGTGTACCATTGTGCACTCACACAGCAGCTGGTGGCAGGTGAGCAGAGGAGCAGAGGACAGCAGGGTGATGATTGAGGTGGCAGCTCGTGTGTGTAACAGTCGCAGAGAGGAGGCTTCAACGTCCCACTGTCTTCACTCTCTCATGCTTAAAACTTTTCAGAGTACAGCAGTCAAAACGTAACCTGATACAATGTGAAGGAGTAACAGAGAAAACAGCTACATGTTATGGCAGATGGATCACTTCTGACGTGGGATGGGAGGTTTTGGGGAATGAAAAGGTTGGCCTCTGCTCTCTGGATCCCTCATGAGCAGTTCAAACAGACTTAGCCTTGACTCCTCTCCTTGAATATCAGAAACATGCAGGTGGCATAAAGCCAGTACAAATAAATTGCACCTGACTCTGTAAGTGCCTCTTTGTGCTTGTACAAAGTGGGGTGATATAAACAGGCAGTGTTACCAGCTTGAATGGACAGTATTTCCAACATAAATGTTTCCTGACTTTGAGTCCCCTCTGGGGAAGGAGCAAGGAGAGCATTAAAAGGGGCAGAGTGGGATAGGGAGAAGGTCTGTGTCAGTGCCCGCTGGGAAGCACAGTGGAAAGCTGGTATTACTCAGTCGCCAGGAAAAATTCACTGAAGATTCTGGTTTCTTTTGGAAAGGAATATAGACAACCTGACAAATTGATATAATCCCTTAATTACCAAAGCAAGTCTTCCCTCTTAGTGTAGTGGTAACTGGGATGAGAATCGCCGTCAATCTTTGTACAATATTGTTTCAGAAACAGCTGTGCAATTTGTAACCAGCTCTGTTTTGAGCAAGGTTGAGTTAGGTTGATGAAAAGCTCTTTCATTTTGGAAGCTAAAAAGATAGATTTGATTACGTTTGAGAGTGCTGGACATGATTTTGTGGAACCATTCAAGCATTTCAGGGACAGCTTTGTCACTTTCCCATCAATTTATAGGAAGGCCACAACAGATTAAATTGTTTGTCATCACGACCTGATGTGGGCATCACATACTGCCTGCTTGTTCTCCCTCTCGTCTGGTAAAACCTGGACCCTCTCTGAAGTATCTCACTAACTTCCTAACGAAGACTTCAGGAAATGCCATGCAGCATGTTGACCTTAGTATATTCCAGATGATGTGGCTTGCAGTTGAGAGACCAGAGGGTGAAGATTGTGGTTTAACCCCCAACAGCAACGAAGCACCATGCAGCTGCTTGCTCACTCCCCCATGGTGGGATGGGGGAGAGAATCATGAGAGTAAAAGTGAGAAAACTCATGGGTTGAGATAAAGACAGTTTAATCAGTCAAGCAAAACAAGGAATTCATTCACCACTTCCCATGGGCAGGCAGGTGTTCAGCCATCTCCAGGGAAGCAGGGCTCTGTCACATGTAGTGGTTATTTGGGAAGACAGATGCCATAACTCTGAACATCCCCCCACTCCTTCCTTTTTCTTCCTCCCAGCTTTATATACTGAGTATGACATCATATGGTATGGAATAGCCCTTTGGCCAGCCTTGGTCCTGGCTGTGTCCCCTCACAGCTCCCTGTGCACCCCCAGCCCTCTTGCTGGCAGGCCAGCATGAAATGCTGAACAGTCCTTGACCGCTTAGCAACAACTGAAAACATCAGCATGTTATCAATATTTTTTCACCCCAAATTGAAAACACAGCCTCACAGTAGCTTCTATGAAGAAAATTAACTGTATGTGAGCTGAAACCAGGACAAGTACTTACTGTAACAAATATCAATCTTATTAGAGTCAATTTATGTCATTAATTCATGAACTGCTGATCAACTTTTTTTACATGTGCAAATGATGAACTAAGTAATCTCTTGCAAATCTGTCTTTTCCACCTACTTAAATGATCCTTAGAGCAATGCAATGATAAGGACAGAGTAGCAAAAATACTTGGTTTAAGCACAGCGAGTATGACTCTCAGACTTGATCAACCTAGCACTGCTATATTTAGATAAGTCTACCTCATTGAGGAGGTCTGCTGAAGCAAAGCCTTTCTTCCTCACGGACTAAGCAGACTTTAGAATTAATATATGCATCGAGTGATGGTTGATGTACCCCAAAAGGGAAGCTAGGAAATTCAGTTTAGGCTACTAGCTCTTGTAAAGTCAGTGGTTTAATTATAATGTGTTAAACTAATTCATGTAACCTGGATTTCCCTAGGAGAATCTTATTATGGAGGTAATCTATGAAAACTACTGTAGCATAATGGTCTTTACGTTTTCTAGAGAAAAAAATGCTGTTCAATCTCCGCCTTAACTGATTTCTTAAGGAACCAGCTTTATTCTGGCCTCACAGTGCCACAGAGCATGACCTAGGAACCTCCTTTCTTTCAATTCTTAGATCTGACCCCTTTGAGAAGAGGCCCCTATCCCGCCGCTGGAAAGACAGGTCTGCTCTGTTCAGGTGAATTGTTCATAGAAAGTGTGGAGATCTTCCTAGCTAGAATCAACATTGTATTTCTGCTTCAGGAAGGTAGCCCTCCAGAGCACTCAACTGTTAAATTCAGTGTGCTGCGTAAGCATCAAAATCCAAGCTTTTGGAGATTGGCATTCTTGGGACAGAACGGTTATCTCACTGAAATCTTTTGCCATGTGTCATTCTCACAGTGGCCCAGTTCTGCATGTTGGTCATTCAGATCTGGCAAACTTTTTGTTTCTGCACTTGGATAAATCCTGTCTGTCAGGAGTGGTTCAGGGATGCCTATGGAGATAACTTATGTCTATTTTCGTGTCCAAATTATGGAGGACAGTCCTTGTTTCCCAGTATGGATAACAGGCAGCTGAGAAATCTCTATCACAATGGATATGTGGACATCAGTATATCAAAGAATAGGAAAAGGTATCCTGTGTTTATCTGAATTTTTTTCTTTCTTTTAGTATTAATATCCATAATCTGGTCTACCAGAGACAAATGGATCATCCAGACTAAGTATGTGAAAACTGGCACAAGAGAATATGACGTGCTTTGCAGTAAGAGAAATTTGTTGTATTCTTTCTCAAATTATACTTCATAACAACTTGTAGTTAGGAGAGTGTAATAGAATCACCTCTTGGCGTTGGGAGCACTCAGTGGAGAGGCAGAGCTGGGGGGTGAGGCTTTCCCTGGCTGCTGACTGATAGATCTGGTTCTGCCCAAACTTGTGAGCTGGCAGAAGTAATTATTGTAACAGATCTGTGGATCTTACAGAAGGAACTTTTCAGGTAAGTATGAGTAAGTGTTCCTGTTTTGTTCTGAGTAGCTTGTATTTTGATGCTTTTTAAGTTAGACCTGTTGAAGCAGCACAGAACAAAAAACGAGAATGGAAAGGAAATAAACTTAAGCATTGCTTACTACAGTCTCTTAACTGGTTCATAACAAGGCATGCTGTAGATGCTTCAAATGTTTTGAAGAATTGCAACTTCTATCTACCAGGTTAAACTAGTAGTATTCCACAACGTTTTCATGTGGGATCTTTTAGGGTCCCTTGCGAAGAAGCATGAGCACGTTGAGATCTCGCAGTGAGATAAATGTGTGATGGTATTTCTTCTGGTAATAACGGAGAGCTTGTTTTTATTGCCTTGATAACTGCTTTCCATGCTGTTTTTTTTGTTTACAGGTTAGTATTGCTTGCCCAGAAAGGATGGAGCCAATCACAAAGGTGTCTCATATTCCACCAAGTCGATGGGCTCTAGTGTGTAGTTTATGCAAACTGAAAACTGGTGCTTGCATTCAGGTATGTACTTGTCCTGTGGTACCTCTTGAGTCTACATGAGAAGGGCAATTTCAGTTTTGCATTTTGTTCTTCCTGTGTTCAGAGATGCTTTACAATGCAGATGGCCATTGGATAGATGCCTGTTTCTTCGTACTTGTTTGCTATCAAATTAGTTGAGCAGCACAGAGATTTAGGAGTTAGTCTGAGTTCTGTTCTTTTGAATAAGGCTGAGACGTGTCAGGACTGGTACTGTGTGGGTCAGAGATGGATAGAAAGGTCCTTTTGTTGAACACTGTTCACAAATGAGAAGATAATAAGTCGGGTGATACCAACTTCAGAGAGATCAACAGATATTTTTAAGAGTGCTTTGGAAATATGTTTTTGCAGGGATGCACTTCCATGTAATTAAGATAATTTCTGTCTTTTGTTCTAGTTTGTTGCTACTGTTAGTGATTGAGGTATTTTGTTTTATTTTGTCTATAGTGCTCTGTGAAAAGCTGTATCACTGCCTTTCATGTCACCTGTGCCTTTGAGCATAGCTTAGAGATGAAGACTATCTTGGATGATGGGGATGAGGTCAAGTTCAAGTCCTATTGTCTAAAGCACAGCAAGAACAAACAGAATTCACTGCCTGATGTTGATGAACACCCCAAGAGCGTGTCAGACCAGAAGCAAACGGAGAGCGAGAAAACCAGTTTGCGAGCCCAGAAACTCCGAGAGCTGGAAGAAGAGTTTTACTCACTAGTTAAAGTGGAGGATGTTGCAGCAGAGCTAGGCCTTCCTAAACTTGCTGTAGACTTCATCTACAATTACTGGAAATTAAAGCGAAAAAGTAACTTTAACAAACCATTGTTTCCTCCCAAGGAGGATGAAGAAAATGGCTTGGTGCAGCCAAAAGAAGATAGCATTCATACTCGCATGAGGATGTTCATGCATTTAAGGCAGGACCTAGAGAGGGTAAGAGTTTAACTGGTAAAGTTTTGAAAAACTATGTGCAGGTGAGCAAGGTCTTTGTTTGTGGACAAAAATGGGAATGGGGGAAGCACAGAGAGGTGACTTTTAAAATAATAATTTAAAAAAAAGTAAGACCTTCAACTCTAATCTTCTGGTATGCTGCATTGCCTGCTGTAGAGCCTTCCAGGAACTTTCAGTGAGGGATCCAGTGTGAGAGGAGTGCTTTCTGACTTGCTGAGAGGTTATTCCTTTATATGTGTTAAGATGCATTTCTATGCACAGTGGACATATTTGCTAATTGATTCTTTGATTTCAGCTTCAATTGAGTAAAATGTTTAAAAAAAAAAAAAAAAAAAAGAGTAGATTTCTTTGACCCAGCTGTAGTAGTAGTTGCTAGTGATACAGATTCAATAACAAAAAATGTTACTTTTATTAAATGAAAGTAAGGGCAAACAGCAAAGGAATGGGGCAGGCTTAAAAAATTCTGATCTTCCACCTTCTGTCTTGGGATGGAGGATTCTTCGTTTATACTTAAAAAGGTGTTTTGTAATGGTTATAATAGAATTGTAAATAGTAGCCAATTCTGGGTTTGGAAAAATCAATTTGCATAGGTAAGGTGGTTATGTGTTCTTTGGTGAGTGTGCATTAAACTTTTGGAGAATCCTAAAAATGTATTAAAGCAGAGCTTCCCACCTGATTATTTGAAGGCAAATAGGTGAAGTCCTAGATGGTTAACTTCCATGGTGAGTTTTTGGCTCTGTGCACACAGAAGAATAATGCTGGCCTGTACTCATACCACTTCCCTTGACTTCCAATTCAGAGTCTTACTCGCCTCTTTTCCTTGCCAGCACACTGGTGGCAGCTAGTCCCAGGTAGCAGGTAGGCTGAATAACTCATTGCTCTCTTGACCTAGATGCTTTCACTGCACGTAGCTGCCTTAGGTGCCACAGTTGGTTAGCGGTCTGAAAGTAACCCACAGAGTCTACCACTGCTTGTGGCTTTACTGAGAAGCAGGAAAAGGAAATTATCTTTTTATCAGTAGCTAGCTGAGCTCTTATCAGATTGTCAGCTAGCTGGTAGTTTGAAAAGATGGAGTCCTTAAGCAAAATTCAGAGCAGGAATTTATTAGGAAGGCATATGTAGTACCTTTTTCCAGGAGCTGATGGGGGAGGAAGCCAGGCTTGTTTCCATTTGGAGGCTGCACGTTAGGTTGGCCTGTTAGCTAGTGATCACCTGCAGTTTTCAAATGCTTAGAGGTAGGTAGTGAATGTAAAAAAAAAAAGGTAACAAAGCAAAGTAGGTGTGCTAAATGTGATACGGAGACAAGACATTGGAGAAGAGGGGAAGGAAAAGCAGAAGAGAGAAAATAGTGTTATAAGAAAAGGGGAAACAATACTGGAGAGAGAAGAGCCTGAATGTACAAGGAGATGAGTGTCACAGCTGAGATTTGCATTTGTCAGTCTAACTGTTGTCTTGAATCTAGTCATAATCAAGCTCAGATCTCTTTTTCCAGGACTACTTGGATATGAGTCCTTATTTAAAAAAAAAATCCGTAACACTGCTTGAATGGAGGGTTGAGATTTTGGTGGCTGTTTTTTTGGTTTGGTGTGGGTTTTCTTGTTTTGTTTGGGGCTTTTTTCAAGAAATCATTTCAAGACATTTTGCTTAATGAATCACTGAATCATTAGGGTTGGAAAAGACCTTTTAAGATCATCAAGTCCAACCATCAACCCAACACCACCATGCCCACTAAACCATGTCCTGAAGTGCCATGTCCACATGTTTTTTGAACATTTCCAGTGATGGTCACTCCACCACCTCCCTGGGCAGCCTGTTCCAATTTAGATTAGATATAAGGTTTTGAGCCCCTCCCTACAAGAAGGACATTGAGGTACTGGAGTGTGTCCAGAGAAGGGCAATGAAGCTGGTGAAGGGTTTAGAGCACAAGTCTTATGAGTAGCAGCTGAGGGAACTGGGCTTGTTCATCCTAGAGAAAAGGAGGCTCAGGGGGAACCTTATGGCTCTTTACACCTGAAAGGAGGTTGTGGTGAGGTGGGTGTTGGTCTCTTCTCCCAAGTAACTAGCAACAGGATGAGAGGAAATGGCTTCAAGTTGCACCAGGGCAGTTTTAGATTGGATATTAGGAAAAATGTCTTCACCAAAGGGGTTGTCAAGCACTGGAACAGGCTGCCCATGGAAGTGGTGGAGTCACCATCCCTGGAGGTATTTAAGAGATGTGTAGATGTGGTGCTAAACCACATGGTTTAGTGGTGGACTTGACAGTGCTAGGTTAGCGGTTGGACTTGATGGTGTTTTCCAACCCAAACGATTCTATGATTCCTTCTATGTTCCATACTTTGTACTTTGAAACAGCTGTCTCAAAGTTTCTGAACTTCCTGTGCCACAAGATTTTTCTGGTCAGTTATGTCACGGGATGAAAATAAATTTGGGAATCTTGGAATTTCTTTTTTGGGGAGAGAGATTCCAGTTCTGAACAAATGGAGTTGCATGCTGGGGGTAGTATGTTTGTCAAATATCTTTCAACCAGCCCCTATGCTGCTTCTGTGTTCTGAAAGCTCTTTTAAGTGTTTATCAAGAACTTTCAATGCTTCTTCCTGTTCTCATTAGATTAGGTGGAAACTGTTAACTCGAATAGTGAAAATAGAATTATGTGGAACTGAATCATAGAACCATAGAGTCACAGAATGGTTTGAGTTGGAAGGGACCTTCAAAGAACATGTAGTCCAACCCCTGTGCCTTGGGCAGGGACATATTTCATTTGATCAGGTTGCTCAGAGCCCTGTCCAACCTGACCTTGAACACTTCCAGGCATGGGGCATGTGGAGACTTTTCTGGGCAGCCTGTTCCAGTGTTTCACAACCCTTATTGTAAAAAATGTCTTCCTTATGCCCAAGGAAGAGACCACCAAGGCAGAGATCTAAACCTACCCTCTTTCAGTTTAAAACCGTTGCCCCTTGTCCTGTGACTACAGGCCCTGGTCTGTCTCTCTGTCTTTCTTATAAGCGCCTTTCATAAAATGAAAGGCTGCAGTAAGGTCTCCCTGCAGTCTTCTCTTCTCCAGGCTGAACAACCCCAACTCTCTCAGCCTGTCCTCCCAGGAGAGGTGTTCCATTCCTCTGATCATTTTGGTGGCCTCCTCTGGACCCGCTCCAACAGATCCTTGTCTTTCCTGTGCTGAGGGCTCTGGAGCTGGACGTGGGTCTCCAGGTGGGGTCTCACCAGAGCGGAGTAGAGGGGCAGAATCCCCTCCCTCGACCTGCTGGCCACACTGCTTTGGATGCAGCCCAGGATGCAGTTGGCCTTCTGGGCTGTGAGTGCACCTTGCTGACTCACGTCCAGCTTTTCATCCACCAGTACCCCTAAGTCCTTCTTGGCAGGGCTGCTCTCAGTCTACTCACCCCCAAGTCTGTATCCATCCTGGGGATTGCCCTGACCTGGGTGCAGGACCCTACGCTTGGCCTTGTTCAACTTCATGAGTCAATGTACTGGAGTTGAAAAATAAACTGCTAAATGGGTCAGCCAAAATGTGTACATTGCACAAGAAGCTAGTGTTCTTTTACAGGTGATCTGCATGTTAGTTTTGGTCCAAACAGGCTGACTCTCTTGGGTACCTTTGTAAAAAGTATTACTTTATGTTTGTTTCCCCTAAAATTACTGCAACATTATAGTTCAGCTGTTAAAAATCACTCTATGAAACCTTTTGCAGGGAAATTCTGGGAGAATCCAGTATTGCCTGCAGTAACATCCTCGGCATCGTTCATAGTGGAAGCAGGCTTACAGACAAGCAAGTCTTAGAAATTACTTACTTTTCTTTTGACTGGAATTTTGTGTTTGCTTACTATTCCTATAGATGAAAAGATATTCTGCTGTCTTGCTGTACATATTCAATGCATTCATTAAATGGTCAATTAAAGAAATTCCAGGGTTTTTTTTTTTAATTCATAATTGTGTATGTTCAGTAATAGTCACAGGAACTTTGCCAAGGGATTTTGCACATAATGTTTTAATTCTGTTGTTGATGCACTTATTAAAATGGTGTCAGGATTTATTTTCTTATTGCCTATTAAGTCTCCTGTTGTTCCTCTGTAGGTAAGAAATCTCTGCTACATGGTAAGCAGGAGGGAGAAACTGAAGTTGTCTCACAGTAAAGTACATGAACAGGTCTTCAATTTGCAAGTCCAGCTCATTAATCAGGAAATTGCGGCAGGTAATCATATAAATGTAAAATATTTACAAATTCTGTCTGTATTTAGACAGAAAAATGTGTTCTCTTCATGTTCCTGCTTAGTCTTTTTAACATTGTAAATATGCCTTTAAAAATTTTCCCCAAGTACACAGTCAATGAAAGTAGCAACATACACAAAATGCTTTAATCTCTTAAAATGTTTACTTGGATATTTCTTTATTTTATGGCCATTTCTGGAATATGCCTATTACTTACCAATCGCTATGGCATTCAGATAGCAGAAATGAGCAGATGGTGATCTCTAGGTTTTTGCTTCCTTGGCTGCTGTTTTATGGTGCTGTTTCCCCACAGCAAGCTCTGCGCCACTGCTTGGTTCTCCAGCTGAGCAGATTTTTTGCTTGCTGTCAGTAGTTGGTTCCTTCAGGCAAAAGGGAAGAGCGACTGATAGGAATTGCTGTTGTTCTCGTGTTGCCTTGCATGCTTGACGAACAGCGCAGAGGCATTTCTTAGCCTACCATCTGCAGTTACTCTCCTTCCTTCAAGAAGACTTTGAGTACTCTGGTTTTTAATAGTGAATAGCAACTGCTTAGGAATGCTGACGTACCAAAACCCACTCTGCCCTTCATTTTTATAGCAACCATCTTGAAATAAGGAACACAGCGTTTGGAAAGAGGAAGAGTATATATTACAGCGTAATTACTTTTTTTTTTAATAGGGAAGGCAGCTATTTCTTCAATGTGAAATTAAGATATCTCTGTTCTTTCAAGATGCATACTATGTTTTTCATGATGAATTTAGAGTGAAGTCTTTGTGTTTTTTTTTCTCTACCCTTGAAACATGAATAGGTTTTGTTAGTACTGACAAGCTGTTTTTTTTGAAATGCTTTAGATCAGACTAGTGCTTTGTGGAAGCAGCAGTACTCTAAAGCACTTTGGTTTTGTGTAAATGCATTTTGTTAGAAACATCCACTAAATTTATGTCTTTACAAATACAAGTGCTTTTTTAATGCTTATTAGAATAGCTTGATAGCTACTTTGCAATGGTGCTGTATGGATAGGTATAATATCATAAAGACCAATATATTTGGGTGAAAAGACTTCTAAAGCATAGAGAATTTTGTAATACAAAGCAGAGAGTTGAACTAAGTCCACATTGAAGCTCAGTTTGAAGCATTGTTTTTTCTCCATCCAAAACTGAATATGAACTTTTTTTATAGCTGCTTTGGAACTACTTCAGTCATATCTCAAAACTGGTTCAATTCACTGGCTTAAAGCCCTATAAAAAGGGCACGTTGTTGTTTTTAATGGAAATGCTAAAATGCTTACCTAAATTCTGAAACGGTGGATAATTTGGAACAGTGTTCTTTATCCCAACTTCTCTTTAATGTCCTAAAATAATTTCACGCTAATTGTTTGCAGATGCTTTTTACTGTTGAATGACCTTCTAATGGACTATAAAACTTCTTACAGATAACAAAATGATTAGCTGCTTTTTAAAAAGCTTTTTTTTTCTTCTACCCCTTGTCTTTTTCTCCCATAGGCCATACCCTGACAAGTGCACTAGAGAACACACTGTTCTACCCACCTCCCAGGATCACCCTGAAGTTAAAAATGCCCAAATCAGCACTGGGAGATTGCAAAAATAACTCGCTGAAGCCTGGCAACAGACCGCTTTCTCCTGACAATAGCAGCACTGTTTACAGCAAACGGAGCGTGCCGATGTCAAAGGAGTCATTTGAAATGAAAGCAAAATCTTACTCCAGGTACCAGCATGATAGCAGAAGTAACGGGTTGCTGGCAGGGATTGGCAAGCCTCGGAGCGAGGGCAAGGATTCTGGCCCCACGCAGATGCCGGAGTTTCACCGGGGCCAGCCCTCTGGGAAGCCCTTAGCGCTCCAGGCTGCTTTGCACGGACAGTCTTCCATTGGCAACGGGCGGGTGCAGCAGGAGAACTTGAGGCTGGCAGCCAAGTCCAACGGTCTGATGGGCAGGGCTGGAGACGTGAGCCAGAGAGACAGCTCCAGCCAGACGCCCTATGAACAAGAGTCCGTGCTCACGGCTCACTTGGCCAGCCAGAGTGGTTTCAGAAAATCCACCATAGAACATTTTAGCCGGTCCTTTAAAGAGGCTACCAACAGTCTGGTGAGGACCACGGAAGATCTCCGGTGCTGTGAAAAGCCAATGAGAAGACTTGCAACAAAAGACCGCTTGTGGAGCAAGCAGGCACTTGAAGGTGCTCCGTACCAGGACAACGATGGGTACTGTCCTGACTTAGAGCTGAGTGACTCTGAAGCAGAAAGTGATGAAAACAAAGAGCAAGTGAGGTTAAGACGAAGTAGCTCAGAGAGAGAAAGCCCAAGTAAGGACTTTGGAAGAGATTGTCACAATAGAAACAAAAAGAATATGATTTCTCACAGTTCGGTACAAAGGTGATTAGAAGCCCCCACGGGGTAACTCAGCCTTTATGTATTCCAGTGTACCAGTGCAAAGCTCAGCATCAAAAGGTTCCAGCAAATAGTCCAGGACCTCCATTAGGAAGAGTTGCAGTAGGGGATGGGGAGAGGGGAGAGAAATCAGAGTAGTTTTGTTCAACTGTGAATAGGCTTGCAGTCTTCGCAAGGTTACCTGCGTTGTTGCAAAGTCATGTGGAAGTCAATGCGTTTTATTAGAGGGCAACATCTGGGAGAGCACGAAGCGGTTAATCTTTGCGTAAATTCAGGAAACTGCTTCCCCCTTGCCAGCTTATGTGCGAGCCAACATGTTCATGTTATGTCAATCTTGTCATGGTGGACAGGTGTTAAAGAAGTCCTTGCATTGCTCTAACGTGTTGCAAGAGACTGCAAATGGAGGCACTGCAGCTGCATTCTTAGGGCACCTGCAGTATGGCTTTGATCCAGCAACGCACTTGGGGCTGTGTTAGGAAGTTAAGCATGTGAAAAGTCCTGATGGTTTCCCCCCCGGGAAGGCTTGCGCTCTGATCTCCAAGCACATGCTGGTGTGCTCTGCTGGATCAGGCCCAAAGTGACTACTAAGTGATGGTCCTCTCCTGCAGGAGGCTTTGAACTGCAGTGGCGTTTGCAGGCTCCTTGCGGAGGGTGGAAGCAGGCGTCGCTGGCGCTGCCAAACTCGCTGACCTCTAGACGTGCCCCCCCTCCCCGTTCCCTGCTCTTGCTGAAGGTTGTGTTTCTCTTCACAATAATTCGCTTATTTTGTAAATATACAACTTCTAGTACTTCAGTTTTTTTAATCTCTGTACATAGTTGCTTGTTGTGGGATGCACTTGTAAATATTTTGCCCAGCTAACAAGTATAGATGGCTAATTTTGTGGATAGTGTTTACAAAAGTAGATGTACTACTTCAAAGAAAAATGCTATTTGACACTTAAATTTAGGCAATCACCGGTGATGCCAGGCTCCTCTTGAAATTGAAATTTCATGTCCAGAGGTGTTTGTACCTGGTATTTTTAAAATAAGCTGAATGTAAAAGTTCAGACAAAATTATTTCTATGCAGGCACAAATTTTCAACCCTAGTTGCCTGAATAGAGGCATAGGAGCCTTACTTCTGGCATCTAGGTCTGTAAAATTTTAGCCAGTCATCATTTGGAGTATGTTTTTGTTTTTTTTTTTTTTTTAATTGCTGAAAATCTGTTATTTTATTAAGCTGCTTCTCAACCTCTGGATCAGTTGCTGTTTCCCAAACTAACACTTTTTTGTATGTCCTTTAAAATTAGCAATTGTTAAGTAGTGATTAAATTTCAGCCAGTGCTGTGGAAGTGAGAAGGGAAAGGGAATCTTCTTCTGTTCACTTCAGTGACAGGGGATTTCTGTTTGAATGCAAACTTCTTGTTTTCCAGATGGTGTTGTGTTGATCAACAAAGTAACTGCACTGTTTTTCTCTGAAATGCTGTACATTTCATAAATATGCAACATTCTCTGTCCCCACATCACTGGCTGAAATGGGCCATAGGTTGTATAGGGCACGTCATATGGCTCCTTTCTGGTGAGGGTTCATTTTGTCTAGAAATAAAAGGTGTTCCCCACCCAGCGTGAAGATGACTATGCAGAATCCAAACAACCACCTGTTTTTCTTCATAATCTTAATTTATTGCTTTTAGCTTGGGAAATGGCAACGACATTTTAAGATTGGTTTTAAGCTTTGAAATCTCCCTAGTTGCAATAGGACTAGCAGGTCAGGGGCTGGAGGACTTCTCAGTAATGAAATAAAAAAAAGTATACTTGGCAATTCTGCTTGTGTTTCCTTCATGCATCTTAATTTTTATTTTTTTTACTTCTTAATTTTGTGTATATTTTTGTAATTGATCTTTCTAGAGCTGTATCTTCAGAATTATTTCTTTTGGTGTAAATATGCAGTAGCATTTTAGGTTTCCACATATTTTATTTTAACGGGAAATGCTTTGTGTTCTAAGCCATGGGTCATTCAGAATAAGTAAACAAATGTCCGTTCATTTGTATTCCAGATCTGATTCTCTTGGTTCTCCTTCGATATTTATTAGTAATCCTCTCTCGCTGGTCATGAAATTTTATGAAGCTTGTATTGGGAACACTTACCTGGGAGGCCAGCAAAGCGTTCGTGTTATTTTGTGGCCGGAAGCCTGTGACAGAAGGGGGGGAAAATGGTGCTTCAGCAAAACTCAGTGTTTCTGCTCTTCTGGGGTTATTAATTCAGTTGTTTCCAGTCTGGGCAACAGTTTTGCTAATTTTTACATGATTTTAATAGATATATGAAGGAGCCCTTGGTTATGTAGTTCTCAAGTATTGTCCCCAAAGTGCATTTGCTAGTTTTTATTGTGTGTTCGGTGGCTAACTGTTTGAAGTATTACCTCTTAACCTTATTTGTAATTTTTTTTTTGTTTTGCATTTTGTTTTATATATATAAATATATATATATTCAATTTTCCAAGATGGACTCAGTCTTTTTCAGATGTCCCCTTTTTACAAGTACTTTTTCATTAAATTATGAAACTGCTAACAGTATTTTCAGTTGTTGTGATTTATTCAGGGCTTTACCCTCCATGTCTGGCAACTTGTTAAACTCATCAGTCTTAAGAGCAGTACTCTGTCCATCGGGAGTAAATTATTTCTGCAGAGTTGGCAATACCTTAACACGTTGAAGCATCAAGGAAAACCTTTCCCCTTTGGCCTCCCAAAAAAGAGTCGGTGAACACTAATTTGCTGTGTATAGCAAATAGTCCAAGCCTGGCTTTTGTTTCTGCCTAGCTGAGCAAATGTGACAGGCCATTTGCTGCCCTGGTCTCACTTTTTAAAACATTTGCTTATGCCTTAGTGTGACTGTTCTTCCCTGGTTGGACAAATGAAGTTATAGAGGAAGAGCCATAGCCTTCCTCTATAACTTCTGCGTCGTCCCTCTTCTCCTACGCTCGCGCACACCCACAGAGGAACACTTCCCAGCCAGCTCTCGCCGTGTGCGCACAAAGGACGAATCGGTGCAAGCAAGTTTCCCGGGTCGATGTTTTATGTCGGTTTTGTGTGACCTGTTGCTGTAGTTCCCCCTGCTCCCACAGGCCGGTGCTGTGATATATCTTGCTGGCAGAGCGGAGCTGCTCCCTGTGCCAGAGCAGGGGAGAAGGCAAAAAAAAGAGGAGGAAGATGGAGAGAAAGGACCAGGTGTAGCTGCACACAGCCGATCCACTCCTGCTCCGATCCGACAGCATCCCTCCCGCTCCCGTCGGCCCGGTAGCCGGCAGCGTTCAAGAGGGACTGGGGATTTGCAATCCGCAGATTGGAGGCAGCAGTGACCCTCCCGCCTGCGGCAGCACGAGCCGTGTGCTGAGCGGCCAACCTGCCTGCAGCCCGGCGTGCGGGCAGGAGCGGCTGAGCAGGTAGCCCCAGGCAGGCCAGGAGCGGAGCTGGAGGTGGCTTGGGTGAGATGGAGCAATGAGTCCATCGGCTGAACAGAAAATGGAAAGGGGGAAGAAAAAAAAGGGGGGGGGGGGCGGGAAAGAAGAAAAAAGGGGGGGGGGGGGCAGTAAAGGTGCATACAGAAGAGAGGAAAAATCATAACTATGAAGAAGCAGTAAGTGTTGGATTGTCAGCTGTTTTTCAGAAGCAGGACTTCTCCTTCCCTAACGATGTTCTTGCAACAGATTCCAGCAACAGACTTCCTTTTTGTGACTTTCTGGCTGGCAGCCCCCCATTCCCTTTGCAACTTTGCAAATAGTCTACTTGTGGCTGGAGTGTGGGAAAGATGGGGCCAAGGAAGGAAATCGGTATCCCTGTTATTTTGGAAGCAGCTGCTATTGGTTTGTAGAGTCTTTACAAATAAGTAAGCGTGGTTACTTGTTGATGGTAGCTGGGGCCAAGCCCTCACAAGCACTAAATAGGGTCTATGCAGTGATTCCCAGCACCATCATTTCTGCAGTTATGCCTTTGTTCAAAGAGAAACGTTCCTCAGTTACAACTTGCGTATGTCATTTACAGGATGTTTTCTTTGCACCACGAATCCCAAACCACAGAAAGAGGAATTACAAATGTTTAATTATTAAAAATAAGCCTGAAACATTCCCTTGATTTGCATGTGGTACCTCACTGATGACTAGGCCTAGGCATATACAGCCTGTACGGCAGACACATGATGTGAGTCTGATTCCTGGGAGGGACTGAGCGTTAGCAAGTGTTCAAAGCCTGCCTCTGTGAGCTGCAAAGGTAATCCAGCAAAACCAGTCATTTTGATCTTTGTGAATTTTGATGATCCCAGTACTTGCGAAGGTTTAGCACTGCAGGGAATTGACACATCTATTGGGAAAACACGCTTTTGATGTGAATTAATGAGCGAGAGGAAGCTGCTTGCACAACCTGGGAGCTTGGCACGCAAGGGAAAAATACTGGGGAAGGGCAGAGATAGAAAACAATGGTGTGCCTCCATGCTGCTGCTTTAGGAAGAAGTGAAGACTCGCAAACTGCTGGGTTCTGGTTCCAAGAGATGCCTGTCTGCTGCTGCTTCTGAATCTTCCTTTTTGCCAGCTTCATGGCTGAACAGGCTTTTGCTCTTCTTGGGGTGCAATTCTGCAACACACCCCTCTTGCAGAGACCATCCTGGGATAACTGCTCCCGGGTTCCACTCCTTACCCAGTCAGCACATCTGACAACCACTGGAATCTTCTGGAGCAATGCGACAAAAGTGGATTAAGGTGACTGCAAGTACAGCTTTCTGAAACAAAATGCTACACAGCAGTTGGATGAGTTGTTTGAAAGCAGCAGATGTGCGTACCTATTTCAGCTCCCCAATAACCCCTCCGCAGATAGCTTGGCTAAGTTTGCGTCGCTACTTGGTTGTGTAAGAAGCAGCAGCCTCGGATATTGGCCCATTAGTTTCTCTGCCTCTGTGAGTACAGCTTCCAGGTAATCTTTCTCTTTCTCAACTAGGCTTCTTTTGGCTGGGACAACCTCCTGGATCCAGCTTGCCCTGCCCTTTCTCTGGGACTTGTCTTTTGTTTCAGGTTGGGCAGACCCTCCCTGCCTTCCCATTGCTTCCTCAGCAGCCCTGAAGCTGGATGCCTGCCTCGCCTAGGCTGCCTTATCTGAGACATTGTTTTAGATCTCCAGGTAGGCTCTGTAATGACACCTTTACGGTTTCTTTTGACTTAACTCTCCTCAAGACATTTTTTCTGTTGGTTTTCCCCAGATGCTGCCCCACCCCAGGGAAGAGCACTGGGCAAGGCAAGGACAACTTTGGCCTGTTCATGTCACTGGCTGAGACAGTCCCTTAGGAGACGGTCCTGAAGGACAAAGAGGTCCAGGAAGGC
>NW_010525495.1:12753-15334 GCF_000687285.1 Phaethon lepturus | reverse complement strand
TCATCAGCTTCGTCGCCCTTCTCTGGACACGTTCCAGCAATTCAATGTCCATCCTGCAGTGAGAAGCCCAAAACTGAACACAGGATTCAAGGTGCCCTCTCACCAGTGCCCAGTACAGGGGCACGATCACTTCCCTACTCCTGCTGGCCACACTATTTCCGATACAGGCCCGGATGCTGTTGGCCTTCTTGGCCACCTGGGCACACTGCCCGCTCATATTTAGCCAGCTATCAACCAGCACCACCAGGTCCTTTTCCACCAGGCAGCTCTCCAGCTGCTCTTCCCCAAGCCTGTAGCGTTGCATGAGGTTGTTGTGACCCAAGTGCAGGACCTGGCACTTGGCCTTATTAAACCTCATCCAGTTGACCTCTGCCCATCAATCCAGACTGTCCAGATCCCTCTGCAGGGCCCTCCTACCCTCCAGAAGATCAACACTCCCACCCAACTTGGTGTCGTCTGCAAACTTACTGAGGGAGCACTCGATCCCCTCATCCAGGTCATCAACAAAGATATTGAACAAGACCAGCCCCAGAACAAAGCCCTGGGGAACACTGCTTGTGACCGGCCGCCAGCTGGATTAAACGCCATTCACCACAACTCTCTGAGCTTGGCCATCCATCCAGTTCTTTACCCAGTGAAGGGTAACACCTGTTTAAGCCACGAGCCAGGCAGCTTTCCAGCCACTCTTCCCCAAGCCGTTGCATGGGGTTGTTGTGACCAAAGTGCAGGACCCAGCACATGGCCTTGTTGATACTCATGCAGCTGGGCTTAGCCCATCAATCCAGCCTATCCAGATCCCTCTGTAGATCCATTCTAGTCTCAAGCAAATGAATACTCTTGCCCAACTTGGTGCTGTCTGCAAATTTGATGTACTTTATCACCTCATCCAGGCCATTGATAAAGATATTAAACAGAATTTGCCCCACTAGTGACCTCCGGGGAAAACTACTTGTGATCAGCCTCCAAGTGGATTTAACTCCATTCACCACAAGTCTTTGGGCCTGGCCATCCAGCTGCTTTTTATCAGGTGGAAAGTACACCTGTCCAAGCTACTAGCAGCCAGTTTCTCCAGGAGAATGCTGTGGGAAATGGTGCCAAAGGCTTTACTAAAGTCCAGGTAGAGAACAACCACAGCCTTTCCCTCAGTCAGGCAGGACCTGCCTTTCATAAACCCATGCTGGCTAGACCTGGTCACCTGGTTGAACTGTACGTGCCACAAGGTGGCACTCAGGATGGTCTTCTCCATAATCTTCCCTGGCACTGAGGTCAGACTGACAGGCCTGTAGTTCCCTGGATCCTCCTTCTGGCCCTTCTTGTAGGTGGGCATCACATTTGCTAAATTCCAGTCAACTGGGACCTCCCCAGTTAGCCAAGAATGTTGATAAATGATTGAAAGTGGCTTGGTGAGGATTTCCGCCAGCTCCCTCAGTACCCTTGGGTGGATCCCATCTGGCCCCATAGACTTGTGTGTGTCTAAGTGCTGTAGAAGGCCACTATTTCACTTTCTATTATGGGGATTTCACTCTGCTCCCTGTCCCTATCTTCTAGCTCAGGGGATTGGGTACCCAGAATACCAGAGTAAGTACTGGTCTTACTATTAAAGACTGAGGCAAAGGCGGCATTAAGTACCTCAGATTTTTCCTCATCCTTTGTCACTATCTTTCCTGCTGCATCCAATAAAGGATGGAAATTCTCCTTAGCTCTCTTTTGCTGCTAATGTATTCATAGAAACATTTTTATGTTTTCATTTTTATGAAAAATCATGCCAGAAACATCATGTCAGAAATGTTCAAAAGTTACTTTGTTTCATGACAAAGTAGAATAACTCTTCTAATACTATTTATTGAAGAGCAACCAAAAAACATTTTAGGTACTTCTGTCTGTCTTCCTCAGAGTTAATGCCAGTTAAAAATTTTTGTAGGTAGATTCTATTGTCAAAGAAACAGTAATATTTCAATTACATTAACCCTCTAAAGGTTTCATAACTCTAAAATATTTTCAAAGTGTCAGAATCCACCTTTTAAAAACATTATTTTACCAGGCTGTAAGTCATTAGTTAAGCGCTTTTTTTCTTCAGAGGTGTTGGCTTGTTCTAATCAGAACATTTACATTGCAAATTAAAATAGAGGGGAAAAGTTAAGGAATGTGAAGAAGGATTAGGGGACTGCTTTTTTAAAAAATGTCTGAAGCTTTATTTTAGAATGTAATCTCAAGTTGATAACCTATATTATTACCTGACAGATAGTATCAGATGCTAAAAAGTTAAAAAAAAAAAAAATCCACCAAAAAAACCCCACTTCAAAGACATCTGCGGAAAAGAAAATGGTTCATATAGGCTTTTAAGAAGTAAAGCAACATTTTTAATTATGACTCGTTATCTTAGCAGACAGAAGTTTCTATTTCAATCATTTCTCTACATCAGTAAGCTGAGCTAAGTATGCAGTGTGATTTAATAAGATGTTGCATACATGTTATGTAATTTCTATAAAATACTAAAAACAGCATTGCAAAATGAGAATGATATTAACCTCTGCTCAATGGCACAGTGAAATAAATTAGAAATATTACAAACCTACTCTTT
>NW_010525495.1:0-12725 GCF_000687285.1 Phaethon lepturus | reverse complement strand
CTTAAAATGAAGAAACAGAAAATAACTTCTAAACAAATAAACAAAGCCATAAACCATCCCGTCTGCCCCCAGTTATTATATGAGATTTTGGCATAGAAATTAAATTTGATTGAAAATATGTTTAAATTATTTAGGCTTATGTAATTATAGCTATGTATCACATAAACTGGTCAGTTTATAAAGGTATGTCTGGAATAGGAAATGTATATTAATAAAGCAATGCAATATTATATTGATATAGGAATGACTACAGTAATTGCTGTGTTAAAACTCATATGCATTGTGTACTAGTTTGGGTAAATGCTTTGCCAGTCCCAATATGTTTATGTCTGTAATAATGTGTATCAATGTTTTGCTCTGATGAATTCAAAGTGCTATGGAAATAAAGTGCTTTACTTTTTATGATTTCCTCTTATACCTTACTGAGAGGTTTAAATAGGCAGTGCTACTATTTAAAAGAGAGTGCAGAAAAGAGTAGAGGTTTTCGAAGGCTGGCAAATCCACTTTTCTTTATGGTATACTGTCTGCTTTTACAAGAACCTCAGAAACAAATGAAAAATAATTTACAGAGCAGATTCTTAATCTAGAACAAAGGTATGTCTATACACAAATGGGGAAAAAAAATTCTGATTTTCTCGTGAAATATAAAGGAAACCTGTATAGTTCTATTAATCTTAAATATAAACATATATATTCCCATACATGGGAATAATTGTAAAAGCTCAATTGTATGAGGTTTAATAAGGCCTTTAATAAGGCCCTTTTCCCTTTGTTTCCTTTTTCCTTCACGTACATTGGGCTCAGTGGAATCAGCTGATGGAGACCTCAGAGATCAGCTTTTGTTCTGTGATAAAAAGAATGCAAGAACTGGAGCCTTTTTCAAATCTCCTTCAACAAACTGTAAGTTTACGATTCATCAAATTGGTCCATTTTAAATCTATCTGCTACATAATAAAAGCAGGCTGTAAAGTCTGTAAATAAAGAACTGATCTCAAATCAGCATATGATGCCTTTGTTTCCTGAAGACACCCCCCTAGACTCAGAGAATTCAGGCAACGGTTACTTTTCTTTAGACATTGCACAGCCCATGTGCGGGTTTCTGCTTTCTTTTGCTTTCTCACAGGAGTAGTCGTGTTAATAAAATAAATGTAGTACATGGTTAGGTTCTATTCACTGTAGGACTTATTTAGTTTTTGAATGACACAATGAAATTAATAGGACTTTATTCAATTATAGAGCTCTCCAGGACAAGATGCCACTACAGAACACACTTAACCCAACCAGGCTAATTGCTTACTCCATTCTAGCAGTTTCTTCATGTATTTTGGGGGTAAAAAGGAGTCATAAACCAGCTTCTGTTTTCATGAAAAGGATACAAGGTACTTAATTTGATCTTTGCATAGACATCCTTATAAGCATAGGGAAATTTAACACAATATTATATTGATGGCACACCTGTTCATTTTGCAAGTATTCTGTGAATTGCAACAATATCAACTGACATGGTACCATGCTGATCATTTAATTTTGTGAAGTAGTACAGCTCTGCCTAGTTGTATGCAATCTGTTCATTTCACTTTTCTTGTTATACTGGGAGATAGAAGAGTTTTCTGAATGAAGATTTATGATGCTCTTGCTCCTCACGTATTGTCTTTATGTATTTTCACACCGTCATAAAATAAGTCAATGACAGTGACAACACCTTTGTAACTTTTAGATGAAAAAATGCACAGCTTTTCAACTTAAAAATTTATGGCAATCATTATTTTTGCATGACCCTGTTATTTTGAAAGCAGTATTATTTTTCTTTTTTTTCTGAACAAGAATAAATTAATAGCAACACAAAGCACTTCTGCAAATGCATGAGATATAACCCTCATATCTTGACCCTTGTGTCTGCCTCAGAGCTGCTGCCTCTGCATTTTTACAAGAATTCTAGGCAGAAAATAAGCCTAGCCAATACAGATAGAATAATTATGGGGAAAAAAATACAATTGCTAACAATGTTCATTTGCCTGTATTGAGAAAATTACATGCTTTTAGTTAACTACTTGAAGTCATGACTGCTCACAGTTCAGAATAGTTTTTACTAGATGAAGCATCTACTTTAACAGACATCAGTTTTACCAGAATGGTTTATAAAACGGTGTATCAAATGTGTTGTGAGGTAGGGTAGGGAGAGGAGGTACTGGTATATGTGCATACTACAGTTTCAATGTTACTACACTGGTGTAAAGAAGTGACTACCCAGTGAAAAGAGAAAATGCAACAGCAGAAGTTGAAGAGCGGGTAAGACATGTGAGGCTGGTGAAAAGCATGTGCAGAGACAGTAGCAGAGCCCAGGCCTTGGTGGCTATGAGGACTGCTCCGGGAGTGTCTTGAAAGGGTTTCTGTTTCCCTTGTGAAGCTTAAGGGGGAAGTATTATTCTTTGCTAAACTTGTTGCTGCTTTCTTTTCTTTGGTATTTTCTTTAGTGATAAATTAGACATAAAACCTCAGCTAGCGATACACTTATCTGCTTGTAAAAAAAAAAAAAAAAGACAGGCAACCCATAATATGAATTCCAGCCTGTCTGTGACAACTGAACCTGGATTCCCATATCCCAAGAAAGGGGATGGCCTAGAGCATTGAATCTGGTACTTTCACAATACTGAGTGAAATAATACCTCAGTGTTACGTATAGTTTCTGTGTCCTACATAGAACATTTCTGAAGTGTGCAGGTGCATAAACAAAACCAACACCCTTCTGCCGCTTGATGGCATGTATATGGAGGGAATGGTTCATTCTCTGATCTTTCGTGTTGTGATAAGAGTCTGGACCTTACAGTATCAGATATTGCACAAACATATAGTTTGGCACGAATTCCAGGAAAGAAGCATGGTTATCTGCATGACACTAATCTGTCTGACTATAAGGGGTTAAATGGGATTGGTATAGAAGAAGCAAAAAGGAACTGAATCGGTGAGGAAAAAATGCTCAAGGGAACAAGGTTGGGGAGGAGAACTGCATGCCTCCCACGAGTCTGGCATGATGTCAAAATTCCTAAACTTTAAAGATGCTGAAGGAGATCAGACCACCCACAAAGTGTCAGCAAAAGCTGTCAGGCACAAAAAAAAGGCATAGGGAGACAGAAGGAAAATGCTGAGGACATGCTGAGACAGTCTGTTTCCTACAGAAGCAATAAAGGAGAAGTAGGGCAGCCAATGCAAACTCACAAAACCATGCAAAGAAATACTGAAATGCAGAAGTGTAGATAAGGAGAAATATATATAGGTTTTATTATTCTTTGTTCCCTCTGTTATTTACCCTGGATGAAATATTATATATACAGTCATTTGTTCTGTAGCTTCTGTTTCTATGTCAGTACAAATTTACACCATTAAAGGCTCCTGCAGAGAATTGTTCATAAATGGCAGATGCGGTATAGCAGGTCACATTAGGTTTACAAGAACCAGAGATTCAGCCTTGAAGTACCATACACATGAATGAACTGCATTATCCCAGTCTGAATCAGATGGGAGAACTCTGGATTTTCAACAAAAAAAGTCCAAACTGAAATATAGTAATGGATGTCAGCTGAATAAATGTCAGCTGAACCCTGACTGTCAGCTCAGTCCTGATTTTCATTAATATTTTTGCATGGTATAAGATTTAGGTGAGTTTCCAATGGGAATCCAGTCGATTACACCTCAGTGCTCCCCAGGTCCCAGCAAAAAACCTTGTAGTTCTCCACTACTCGGCCCAAGTGTTTGAACACATAATGAAGAAGCACTTCTTAGCCATAATGGATTGAGTGGAAAATTTCTAGGTGTTTATGTTGGGTTTTTTCCTAACAAAGTGAAACAAATAGTAATTTTGAAAGATTGCATGTCTACCCATATTTTCAAAAATGCTGGGGAGTTTCACTTGTGTGGTATTCTGCATTGTCCAGACCCCAAGAGCTGCTTGCACTGGAAGGACCCTCAAGAGGCCTCTAAGTCCAGCCTCCTACCCAAAGTAGAGCCAGCTCTAGCATCAAAGCAGGCTGCTCAGAGCTTGAAAAGATGGGCTTGCACTACCTCTCTGAGCAGACAGCTCAAATGCTTCACTGCCCTCAGAGTGGAAAAACATTTCCTTATATCCAGTCAGAATGTTCCCTGTTTCAATTTATGCCCATTTTCTTTTGTCCCCCCACCACATATCACTGTAAAGACTCTCTCTGGGTCTCCTTGGTATCCTCTTTGTAGGTACAGGTAGGCAGGCAGGCAGCTGTTGGACTTCTCAAAGTTCTCTCGTTCCCAGGTTTAAGAAGTCCCAGGCCCTCAGTCTCTCCTCACAAGGCAAGTGCTCCAGCCCCAAACATCTTGGTGTCCCTCTGTTGAACTTGTCCAAGTTTACCAACGTCTTTCTTGTACTGGGGAGCCGGATGTGCAGCATGCTGTGTGCTGAATAGACAGGGATAATCCCTTTCCTCAATCTACTGGCTCTTCATACAATCCAGGATAGAGCTGGGTCTCTTGGCTGGCTCATGCTCAGCTTGCTGTTGGCCCAGAACCCCACGGCTTTTTCAGTACAGCTGCTTCCCAACTGGTTAGTCCCCAGCATATGTTGCTCAAAAATTATTATTATTCCTTCCCAGGTAGAGAATTTTTCTTTTTCCCTTGTTGAATTTCATGAAGTTCACTCCTTCAGCCTGTCTAGGTCCAAGGGACATTGCATTTTGGAAACATTTATCCTTACAAACCACACTTGCATAATGAAATTGCAATGCATATTTGAAGTAATTTTGCAAAAATAGTACTGCCAAGAACCTGCAGTTTATTGAGACTCTTTCAGGGCATGGTGTTTTTCCTGAAATTTGAACTCAGAAATGCTCATAAGGTTTATGAACATGCAAAAAACTCCTTTTTATTTCAACCAGTTCTAAATCACTTTGTTTCACAGTCAAAAGTGTATCTTAGAAACTGTGGAGCTAGAACTACTTTTCTAAAAATCCTAATAATGGTTTTATTACAGTTTATAATTAGGAGGAGAAATTGAGTTGGTCTATGATTTCTGAGTGTTTGAAAGTAACAGCAGTGCAGGCTTTGGTTTAAACCAAAGCACATTGGTGTCAGTGGGTTTTGATCCAGACTCACAGAATGTACATTTGAACAACATTTGAAAGAGTCTCTCATCACCCTTGGGGAAGACAGAACTGTACAGAAAGCCAGGGGTGTGCCAAACAACACTGACTCCTAAATTCAATTATATCATCGTTAAGTCTCTTTTAGACTTTATTAGCAGTGTTTTAATAGATTTGCTTATGCTTTTGCTGTTAAGCACTTTTACACAGCTGAAGTGTGAACATATGGCCAGAAGAGGTTTACTTAGCAAAGAGGTAACAACAACACCTTATGCTCTTAGAATTTGATTGAATTCTTGTTACCTCCAGTTGTTCTGTTTTCCCTTTAAAGAGAAAATATCCAAATCAAAATTAGTTTAGCTTTCAAATGAGTGTGATGATTACTTTATTTTCTGTCCATTTTTCAGGTCTGATCCCTCAAAAAGACAGTTGTGTGTGATACTTAGAGTTTATATGCTGTTTCCTAAACTGAGTTAAAGTTTGATTAAAGGATCTAAACCCCTGCAAACACAGACAACCTTTAAGCTCGTATTCCTAATTTACTATTAAAGTTGCATTATATCTATGAGATGGAGTATAAAATCTGAAGGATCTAAATTGGTAAGTCCAATGGTCCAATGCTGCAAAAAGCACATTATTGATTGTGCTGAGTGCGTGTCTATGTCACTGTCTCTCCCAGTCTCTCTCTCTCTCCCCCTTTTATGTGTGCACACAGAGACTGAATTTTCTCTAGAAAAGATGTCCCTTACATGACGTGTATCAGCCACACTGTTTGGGAACCAATCCAGCAAACATTTGCTTAACATTTCTGGACAGACTGGAGAGCTGGGCAGAGGGGAACCTCATGAAATTTAACGAGGACAAGTGTAGAGTTCTGCACCTGAGGAGGAACTACCCCATGCACCAGTGCAGGTTAGGGGTTGACCTGATGGAAAGCAGCTCCGTGGAGAAGGACCTTGGAGTTCTGGTAGACAGTAAGTTATTCATGGGACAGCAATGTGCCCTGGTGGCTAAGAAGGCCAATGGTATCCTGGGGTGCATTAAGAAGAGTATGACCAGCAGGTCAAGAGAGGTTATCCTCCCCCTCTACTCTGCGCTGGTGAGGCCAGATCTGGAGTATTGTGTCCAGTTCTGGGCTCCTCAGTTCAAGAGAGATGAACTTTTGGAGTGAGTCCAACGGAGGGCTAGGAGGATGCTTAAGGGACTGGAACATCTCTCATATGAGAAAAGGCTGAGAGACCTGAGGCTGTTTAGTCTGGAGAAGAAAAGGGTGAGAGGGGACCTGCGGGAGAAGGATGGACTTCACAACTCTATGAGAGTTATATTCCGAAGCCGTTTATTGTCTTGTCTGACTCCAATATATGTCATTATTTTTGTTTAGTCACTGCGCACACACTCATGATTGGTTACAGCTTGTTACACACATTATTGCAATTGGCTATATACAAAATATCACGCGCTGTCCATGCGCCTCTCACACAGTCATGATTCGCTGCTTGCAGGTGTTCCTGCACTTCTTTGCTTCTTCTTAGTTGTTTACCACAGCTCCTTCTCCTCAAGGCTGAGTCGTGCAGATAACCAGCTGTTTACCAGCTTCTCAATGCCACAGCTCCTTCTCCTTAAGGTCGAGCCATGCAGGGTGATCCCAACAGGGACCTTATCAATGTCTATAAATAGCTGAAGGGCGGCTGTCAGGAGGATGGAGCCAGTCTCTTTTCAGTAGTGCCCAGTGATAGGATGAGGGGCAATGGGCACAAACTGCAGCACAGGAAGTTCCACCTCAATGTGAGGAAAAACTTCTTTACTGTGAGGGTGATGGAGCACTGGGACAGGCTGCCCAGAAAGGCTGTGGAGTCTCCTTCTCTGGAGACCTTCAAAACCTGACTGGACACGTTCCTGTGCAACCTGCCCTGGGTGATCCTGCCTGGGCAGGGGGGTTGGACCAGATGATCTTCAGAGGTCCCTTCTAACCCCTACCGTTCTGTGATTCTGAGATTCTGTGATTTCCAGCATAACTAGCACTCCACTGATTTTACCAGTGTAAACATATGTGTTAGGAGGGAAAAGAGGAAAGATTTAGTTGGTATCTGTGACCATAGTACCTGAAAGGAGGCCAGAAATAAAACATTGGCCTTACTCTGCTCCTTTTATGAATCAGTACTGACTTAATACAATTACTCCCACCCTATAGTAACATCTAATGAGATTCAGGTCTCTACCTCTAACTTCATTATAATTTCATTCTTTGTTCAGTCCCAGAAATTCTCCTTAGTAAATCACTGTAACAGCAGATCTAACCCGTCTATAACATAATTGGACCCTGGATAGCTTTTTTGACCCGAAACTTTATGTTCATTCAGAACCTTTTAAAAAGAAATGTTTTGGAAATTTTTAAATAAATTTATATCCTAACATGTTCCTATTCTTTTGTTTTCAATTGGTCTATCAGTATTAAAGGAAAAGTAGATGTTTTGACCTTAAAACCTTCATTGCCCTTTTCAGAAGTTCTCTTAATGTCAGCTACTGACTGGACATTTTATGTAATTCTCTAAATTTACCCTCTAGATAAAATAAGGAGGAAGAAAACAAATGATACTTTGTAGCTCTGTGGAGTTATTTCCCCTATTTAAATGTAATTCTATGAACGCATCTTGAACACTATTAAATAAAACTACTAGATAACTTTAATGTGAATGTGACTTAAAACAATAAATTACTTTGCTGCTTATCAGTAATTTCATTTAACTGAAAGTTTTCAAATTATTTCAATAGGGTATTGTACAGCACAATTATCCACAGGTCCCAAAACTGTTCTGCTAGTTTAGTTATTAGTTTGATAACTTAATACGTTTTTAATTACATTCCAGTAAAGCACATTTGCCTTACCATGTTCCAAAGGTTTTTATTTAAAGAAAAGGAGAAAAGAAAATTTCTTTAAAATTTCAAAACAAATCATATATGAATTAAGTTCTGATGGGTTGTCACTATACCCAGAGATCTATCACTGGATCTAGGGGAAAATTTTTAAAAAGACATAAAAATTCACCTGGATATAACTTGTTTGTTCACATATTCTTATATTCACTTCCAGAAAGTATACTGCAGACTAAGTTTTCAGGAAATAATATTTATGGTAGAACATATTTGAAATTAATATTACAGAATGTGCACAGGAGGTGACTGTTAGATTAATGTATTCTGATTTTATACAGGGCAAATGATTCTATAAGTTAGATTATTGCAGTCCAGGAACTGAAATTTGTCCAATCAAAAGTAGAAAATATATCCCGATTGTCAGAAGCAGGTGTCTGTCAAGGGACTGTGAACCACCTACAGTCTAACAGCTTTCTGTAAATTAGTCCAGAAATAATTCAGTACAAAAAATACACTTAATAAGACTCTAAAATTCTCACAGACGAAAAGAGAGACAAGTTGGATTTTTTAGAAAACACCAGAAAATTTTATCACAAAATTCTCCATTGCACTAAATTTCTGTCAGTCACAGCAGGTATGAATACATGGACTAAATTATGTGTTCTGAATTTATCCATCCATTTTTATTCCACTGAATTCTCCCATATATTTTAATCTTATTGGCATGCTTAGACTATATTTATACTCTGGGCAGACACTGGTATATGCCTTTCCAATTACAGAATGCAACTAACTGAAAGCAAGCCTTCTGTTTTGATTAGGACACTAACCTTCACCCCAGGTTGAATAACTCGCTTCAGCACAGACCTGGGACGTCCCTGTACCGCTATCACACGTTTGTATGATGGGGAAAGTAGCAGCACTTCCCTGCAAGAAACAGAGTCAACCAAATTTTATCCTTAATCTCATGTGAGGAAGAAACTTTTGATTTCAATGTTCTGTTAAAATCCCATCGGATTTGCAAATATAACAGAATGCCTGCTCCGTTTGTGAATAGGCATGTCTGCCGAAATATATCAAATGAATAGTGATTTCATAGTAATTACTACTTTTCCTCTAGGCCTACTGGCTTCAGAAACATCTTGTTGTTATAGTTAGTTTTGATGAGCATGAACTTATACAGATACAGTAGAGGTAAAATTATAGTAAAAAATGTTAAAGAGATTTTAAATGCTAATCTTTACACTAACTTTTTTTTTCTTCCTGAGAAAAACTTTCATAATTCATCATTAAACCTAGTGGGTCAATTTTTGCTGTAAGTATACAGTAAATGTAAATTCAAAATGTTAGCAAATCTTACTTTTTACCCAATTACATTACAAATAAAAGATAAATAGTAGCCTCTGTTTCTCCATATATAAAAATGCATGTATACATATATGCAAACATATAAATAAATATTTTATATCATACGTGTATGTGCACACATATTAAAATGTTTATATGTGTAAATCTTATAATTCTGAAATACTATGTTCTCTGTCCTAATTATTTTTATAATATATGGAAAATAAACACCTGTATTTGTAGGAAGTGCTATTAATAACCTGTGCAAATTATACAAGAGATGTTTCAGCTGCAATTTATAAAATTCTGGTATAGAAAAATATCTAGACACATGGGAAAAACCAAGTTCTCATTTATCCTATTTTTTCTAATTTAAATAGTTCTGAAACAATGGCTTTCTGGATAGTAGCTGGCAGTTAAGATAGCCTTCTCTCCCAGGAAATAGCAGTACTACTAATTAACATGTTTTCAAAAAACAGACTGTTGACAGCGAGCTGCAAGAGCAGAAAAAGGTTGCTAGGTACCCGCACTCACAAGAACTGAATTTTTTATTCTTTGAGAGAACATACATTGCAAAGGTTTCCGCACTGGCAACTTTCCCTGCTAAGAAATGTATTCTTTAGTGACTGGAAAACATTAATTTAAATCTTTTTAATGAACTGACGGGTCATGTAAAACACCTTATACTTTAGCAAGATCATTTTTAATCAAACATTATAGGTTTAATTAGTTAATATTTGAGTTACACTTTGTACATCAAAAACTGATCACTAGTGTTACTACACAAATTATAGTAGTCCCAGCTAAATGGATAGGGTTGAAATATTTATTGTGGTTTTCTCATTGTTTTCTCAATCATGAGAGCTTCTGTTGGTGTATTTTCAGCCTGGTCTCTGCCCAAGGCAACATCCATTAGAGGTTCAATATATAAATATTTATTCCTATATTAGAGGACTGGAATTTTGTGTACATGTACGCATGGTACCAAGTGGTGGGATTCTTCTTATACCTTACCATCATAAAGACACCTAAAGAGCATAATAAGTTTGTAAAATAGACTGAGATCTTTTCAAGAAATGAAAAATCATGGACATTAATATGAATGAGATGTAGGTCCATTTTCTTTGTTAAAGCTACATCTCAAAATAGCAACCTGTTCATGCATACTGTATGCTCTTCATGCATATTCATTTTTTCAGGAACCTTCATGCAGGATAGTATACCAGAAACCCCCTCCATTTTGTAAAGGACTCCAGTTCATCAGCATTTATACAGCTGTTATAAAATTATACATTGAGAGAAGCAGGATCTCAGCAGGTGAGACAAAACTTAGCAGTCCATTGACCAAAAAAAGCTGTATGTGATGATGTTCAGCCAGTGAAAATATGGATGTTCATCAAAATCTGCCTAACATTAGAATATGAGAATAGTCTAGTTAAAACAAAAGTCTGGGGGATTTTTTTGTTTTGGTTTGGGTTTTTTGTTTTTTGTTTTTTTTTTTCTCTTGGGATTGAGAAGGTGGAAGTTTTAACAAAGAAGGTATGAGAAGAAGGCACGATTACAATGATACACCCGTCCATTATGCTCTTTCCAACTCTTGGATAATCAGTCATAGTTCACCACAACGGGCTGGTGAGTAATCCACCCCAATTAGCATCGTTCTATGGTAATCACCAGAAAGCCTTTAATTAGTTTGTTTTTACTACTCTAGAAACGGAATTTAATTGGCCATCATTGCATGGCTGTATCTCATCATACTGAGGTGTTGGGAAGTCTAAGGACAACACATTAATTGACACCAGCATTGCACACAGCAAACAGAAGTGAGGTCTTCTACTAGTTAGGTATGTCCCCAGAGCAGGGCAGTGTGTCCTTTGAGCAATTCCTCTTACTTCTAAAATGGTGTATATGTTAAGGAAACCACAGGTTTAAATTACTCTAGTTTCTCACATTATGAGAGACATATTGAAACGTTTACTGAACTGTCAGGGAGTTATCATGTTACAGCAGATGAGACATTGAACAAGGAAACATGTAGACTTGCTACTAATTTCTAAAATGTGTTAATTACATTTACTTTCTTCATGATGAATGTTCTACTCCTCTGAGTTACTGAGCACCCTCCATCTCTACTGAAGTAAATAAAATGCAGATGTGGCCCTCAATGTTAATTCATTCCCTTGTGTTTGCTGTAGGCACTATGCATGCTTTTTTCAGCTCTAACTAGACTAGAATAATAATTATCATCATCCTATTATCCCTGTGCTATAAATTAAGAAAACCTTTCTTTGCACTGAAGAAGCTCTGCAGATTTCAGCATATAAAGAGGGAAATGATTGGAAGAGACGAAAGATGCAGAACTCTTGTCAAACATGCCTGAATTGATAGAAGTTGTGAACTACAGCTGCTAATCCAATGAACCAGATGGTATCAATTGTCAAACCAGGTGCAGGAAATAGGGTTGTTAGCCCTCCTGCAAATCAATTAGATCAGCATGAAAAATTCGTAAATGAACTTTCCACCAAACAAACAAATTATAGCAAAAACTGTCCTGAGTGCTCAGCTGAGTCATGAATGATCGGTCCTTTTGCAAGTGGCAGGTGCCCTTAAACCTCTTTATTTCTTTTATGAATAAACCTACTAAAATTTAATTTTCAACTGTTAATGCATCATTGGAAGCTGCCTGATTCAACACCTTTCTTTTTACTGATCCAGGCTAATTGGAAGTGTCAGAAAGCGTGAAGTATGACATTAAGCTAACACCAGTTACTATTGCATGTGTTTCAGTAGGCCTTACTTATCCCAATAGACAAGTTAGTTTTTATTTCACTTAGGAGAAAGCAATTCCCAAAATGATGCTTCTATAAAATATACAGTAATATTAGTTAATCACTTTTTGGCTGATGCTTTGACACAGTTTCTAATGAAATCTGATTTGCTGTTTTCCCAAAATGACACACAATACGCATCAGGTTTCCTAAGACACTATGGAGACTGGTGAGCTGCTACAGCTGGCATGAAGTTGTTTAGCAGAGATATCTGGGATGATTCCGGGGTAGTGGGGAGAAGGGAGATGATGAATTATCACAGAATCACAGAATCACTAAGGTTGGAAAGGATCTTCAAGATCATCAAGTCCAACCATTAATCCAGCGCCACCATGTCCCCTAAACCATGTCCTGAAGCGCCACATCCACACATTTTGTGAACACTTACAGAGATGGTGACTCGACCACCTCCTTGGACAGCCTGTTCCAATGCCTGACCACCCTCTCGGTGAAGAAATTTTTCCTCGTATCCAATCTAAACCTCCCCTGGTGCAACTTGAGGCCATTTCCTCTCGTCCTATAACTAGTTAGTTGGGAGGAGAGATCAACACCCTTGTCGCCACAACCCCCT
>NW_010525494.1:0-7483 GCF_000687285.1 Phaethon lepturus | reverse complement strand
CCTGTCTTCCAGCTCAGGGGGCTGAGTACTCTGCAGATTTGTTTAGTCTGGCTATTAAAGACTGTGGCAAAGAAGGCATTAAGTACCTCAGCCTTATCCTCGTCCTTGGTGACAACGTTCCCCACCATATCCAATAAGGGATGGAGATTCTCCTTGCCTCTCTTTTTGTTGTTAATATATTTGTAAAAACGTTTTTTGTTATCTGTTACGGCTGTGGCCAGATTGAGTTCTAGCCGGGCTTTTGCCTTTCTAATTTTGTCTCTGCTTGATGTAGTGAGATCCTTGTACTCTTCTTGAGTTGCCTTCCCCTTCTTTCAAAGGTGATAAAGTCTCCTTTTCTTCCTGAGTCCCAGCAAAAGCTTCCTGTTCAGCCAGGCCGGTCAACTTCCCCGCCAGCTCATCGTGCAGCACATGGGTCCTTTCAGCAGAGTGGAGTCATTCAGGAATGGACCGCTCTATCCTCCCAGGAGCCAGTTTCATCGTGTGCTCCTCTCCATGTGTTGTAGCTTCCTTGAGAGCACATCTGCTTGCTCCGGCATGGGGCCCTCCCTGGGTGCAGGTGGAGATCTGCTCCCCCGTGGAGCTCCACAGCCGGCCCCCCCGTGGGCTTCCTCAGGGGCTGCCAGGGAACCTCTGCTCCAGTGCCTGGAGCCCCTCCTGCCCCTCCTTCTGCACTGACCTTGGTGTCTGGCAGAATTGTTTCCCTCACATATTCTCACTCCTCTCTCCCATCTGCTATGCAGTATTTTTGATGCTTTCTTACAGATGTTCCCACAGAGACAGTACCAACATCACTGATGGATTTAGCTTTGAGCAGTGGTGGGTCCATCTTGGAGCCAGCTGGAGCTGGCTTTGTCTGACATGGGGGCAGCTCCTGATGTCTTTTCACAGAAGCCATCTCTGCAGCCTCCCCTCTGCTACAACCTTGCCATGTAAACCAAATACATACAGTCCTACAGATATTCCTAAAGTATATCAAATATTTGTGATCTTCTTGTTTCCCTTTTCTTACCAGTAACGAAGTTCTGGTGGCCTTCTCCAAGGCTGTGCCTGCAGTTTCTTGGTGTCCCATCAATTAATAACTGGATATGCAAGTGCTCTAATTGGTGACATCAAGACTGGGCTGCAGTGATCATGCACGGGTGGAGTTCGCAGTCCTGAGGGATATGGGGCAGGCAAAGAGTAAAGTCAGGGCCTTGAATTTCAGGAAAGCAAACTTCCAGCTCTTCAGGGAGTTGGTCAATAAGACCCCTTGGGAAACTGCCATCAGGGACAAGGGAGCAGAACAGAGCTGGCAGATCTTTAAGGATGCTTTGCACAGAGTGCAAGAGCTCTCAATCCCTCATGTAAGAAATCAGGAAAGGAAGGCAAGAGGCCGGCATGGCTGAGTGGAGACCTGCTGGGCAAACTAAAGGGCAAGAAGGAAATGCACAGGCAGTGGAAGCAGGGACAAGGATCCTGGGATGAGTACAGGGATCCTGGGATGAGACGCTGCCCGGTTGTGTAGGGATGGGGTCAGGAGGGCCAAGGCATGGCTGGAGCTGAACTTTGCAAGGGATGCAAAGAATAATAAGAAGGGCTTCTACAGGTATGTCAGCCCTGTCAGTGGGAGGGAGCAAAGTCCCTCCCACTGTAAGAGAAGATCAGGTTTGAGACCACCTGAGGAACTTGAACACGCACAAGTCTATGGGACCTGACGAGATGCATCCCAGAGTCCTGAGGGAATTTGCTGATGTAGTTGCCAAGCCACTCTTCATCATATTTGAAAAGACCTGGCAGTCAGAGGGGAAAAAGGGAAAAATTGTACCCATTTTAAAAAAGTGTTGAAAGAAGGGCCGTGGGAAGTACCGACCTTTCAGCCTCACCTCTGTGCCTGGAAAGATCCCTCTTAGAAGCGTGTCTAAGGCACATGGAGGGTGGGGAGGTGATTCAAGACAGGCAGCATGGCTTCACCGAGGGCAGAGTTATGGATGTCTTCTATCTGGACTTCTGTAAGGCCTTGGATACAGTACCTCACAACATCCTTCTTTCTAAATTGGAGAGATGGACTTGATGGGTGAATCGTTGGGTGGATGAAGAATTGGTTGGATGGATGCATCTAGAGGGTAGTGGTCAATGGCTCAATGTCCAGATGGTGTTCAGCGACGAGTGGCATCCCTCAGGGGTCCGTACAGGGACCAGTACTCGTTAAAGAGTATCATCATCATATCTTCATCAGTGACATAGTGGGATTGAGTGCACCCTCAGCAAGTTTGCAGATGACACCAAGCTGTTTGTTGCGGTTGACACACCTGAGGGACGGGATGCCATCCAGCGGGACCCGAACAAGTTCGAGGAATGGGCCCATGTGAACCTCATGAGGTTCAACAAGGCCAAGTGCAGAGTCCTGCACCTGGGTCGGGGCAACCCCCGTATCGGTAGAGGCTGGGGGATGAAGGGATCGGGAGCAGCCCTGTCGAGAAGGACTTGGGAGTGCTGGTGGATGAAAAGCTGGACATGAGCCGGCAATGTGCACTCGCAGTCCAGATGGTCAACCGTCTCCTGGGCTGCACCCAGAGCAGTGTGGCCAGCAGGTTGAGGGAGGGGATTCTAACGCTCTGCTGTGTGCTGGTGAGACCATGAGTACTGGTGGATTCCAGCCAGGCCTCAACAGAGAGAGGCAAGGTTTTTGTAGCTGCAAGAAAAGGGGAGCTGCAAAGAGAAATTCAAGTTAACATGAGTAGTTGGGTTGAAAGCTTGGAAGTGCGTAGTAAGGAACAGGGAGAGAGAAGAGAGACTCTGGTAGAGAGCATGGTGTGAGAGAGGCAGGAGACGGAAAGGGAAAGGTTAAAAATGCATGATAGGAAATGGGGAAGAGTGTCGGGGCAACCCCGGTATCGGTAGAGGCTGGGGGATGAAGGGATCGGGAGCAGCCCTGTCGAGAAGGACTTGGGAGTGCTGGTGGATGAAAAGCTGGACATGAGCCGGCAATGTGCACTCGCAGTCCAGATGGTCAACCGTCTCCTGGGCTGCACCCAGAGCAGTGTGGCCAGCAGGTTGAGGGAGGGGATTCTAACGCTCTGCTGTGTGCTGGTGAGACCATGAGTACTGGTGGATTCCAGCCAGGCCTCAACAGAGAGAGGCAAGGTTTTTGTAGCTGCAAGAAAAGGGGAGCTGCAAAGAGAAATTCAAGTTAACATGAGTAGTTGGGTTGAAAGCTTGGAAGTGCGTAGTAAGGAACAGGGAGAGAGAAGAGAGACTCTGGTAGAGAGCATGGTGTGAGAGAGGCAGGAGACGGAAAGGGAAAGGTTAAAAATGCATGATAGGAAATGGGGAAGAGTTGGAAACAAACACTAACTTGAGACATAAATGAGTTACTAAACTGAAAATAAAGATTATATCGCATATTCTGAAGATGGGAGGAAATCTTTTAGATTTAATATACTTTTCTTTTTTTCAATTCCACCATTAGCAGTACTAATTGTCAGTAATACAGTCACAAATACCTAATTGTCATTAGAAAACCCCCAAACCTAAGAACAAAACCCAACAAGACGAAGTCCTAGTCTAAGAATGAAATACAAGATTTTGAATTGCAGAAAGTTCTTCTTGTTAAGGATTTGATGGTGATGAAGCGGCAAGGTGTGTTTCAGCCTTGTAAGTCTAGACAGAAATAAGTAGTTATTCGTATTCTGATCTTTACTGCTGTGTATTTTAGGAAGGATGACCAGGTGCATAAGTATGTGTACTGTGAACTTTATTATTCTACAGGCCAGTAGATATCTGGTGAATTTTTATTTTTGCTTTTAACTACAGAGTTCTAGTTCCTTTTAACAGTTGCAGAACTTCAAAGGCTGTTACAGGAATTTTTAGCTATTGCCTGCATTAGTGAGAAGTTTTGGATACATTAGAATGATTCCTGGCATATAAATACAGATGGATAATCTCCCTTTTGTTTCCTTGCTCTATGTTTCTTGTGAAAATAGTTATTTAAAAATAAAATGAAACAAACCCCAACTCCTAGCCTACCTTTTACGCAAAATGAAAGTTTTTGATTAGTTAAAATTAACTCTGGACTAGGTTTTGTCATACAATGATCAAAAGCATATATGACAATAATATAGTGCCTGATTCCCTTAAACACTGTTAATCTCAGTGATTTTTCTAATGTAACTGCTTCTTTCTGCCCCTTCTCTCCTCCCCTCTCCAACTTTAAAGCGAGACAGGACAGGTACAGTTTTATGCTTTGTGAAGGGGATGGCTAATAAGGGAGCCTGCTTCCTAGTCTGCAGTCTGCTATTTGTCTGTAGTAATCCTTTTGTTAATCTCCCTTTGCTGTATACATGCTTGGTATAAAGAAAAAATATTGACTAATTAAGAAATGCCATGAGATCTTTGGAAGAATTAAAAAAAAAATTGAAATGGCTTCACTTAACATTATAGCTTAATTTGATACTTTTTCATTTCAGAAGAAACTAACTGGTGTTATTTATTTCACTGTATGCGTAGCACAGTTTATGTGGGCAAAGTGAAGATAATGAATTAACACAAAGCATCTTTAATGAATGGAATGTTCCAAATTGGTTTTGGCTGAAATTCCTGTTGTTTGTTTACCTGCATATTTGATTACTTTTCCTTTATTTCTCTGCATATTTAATTACTGTCTAATTAATTGCTCTGTTGATTTCCTGCATAATTAATTATTCACTAATTAACCATTGATTCTCTGCATAGTTAATTAACTTATTGCTTATTTGATTTTTACACTTAATTTACTATAATTCATTGCTCTATTGCTACACCACCTAATTAGCGACTGGCTAATCAATTATCGTTTGCTTACTCCTAATCTAGTTGTTTAGGCCTGTGATCAGCACAGTTTATCCTCTGCTTTATGACCTCCTTTTCCGGTCGTTCTTCCTAAAATAATTTCTTTACTCAGTTTTGTCAGTCTCACCTCTGAGCAAAGCACATGCATCTTCTGCATATTCCTCTGGTGCTTTCTGCACCTTCACCAATGCTCACACTGTTCTCTGCCACCTGCTCTGTTCACTTCTGATTTTGTTCCAGCTTTACTTCTCTTTGATGGTTTCCCATGGTTTTATTACTTCGTGTGAACCCTGAAAGCTTCTCGGAAAAACCTTAAACAAGGGTTTATATAATCGGGCACTTTAAACAACCGAAGCGACTTTTGGGGATTCTTCTTGCTCCTCTGCCCCTCTCCAAGTCCTCACTGGGAGGAGTGAGAGATCGAGTGGTGTGTGAGTAGTGGTTAAAACTGTTGGAGGAGGAAATAGGAGACACAAAGCAGTGAGCCTGAACTTCCAGGTGAAAAAACCCTGGCATGTTAGGAAGCACAAACAGTGGCAATTAAAACCGCAAAACAGAAGTGTCAGCTAGATCGTGGAGTTTCGATGTTCAGTGTAACCTTTGGGTAAGCGCTCATAGGTTTTGTTGTGTGAATATTAAATGTGCATTTACATTTAGAGAGAACAGTTGTCATCCACTGGCTCAATAACAGGCTTCACTGACTTTAAAAAAAAAGACAAAAACTAACTAGAGCAGAACTAGTTCAAAGGAACTGATTCAAAGGAACATTTCCATTATGAATATACTGCAATCAAAATAGGAATGTGTGTGTGCTCAAGACAGCAGAATGCCTGAGGAGGAACCCAACCGAGCTCTTAAGAACATGTTGAGTGTATTATGCATTTTGCATAGCTGCTTGTCTGTGTAATGTAGAGATTATTTCAAACAACAGGAACAATATTGGAGTTGTTCTTCAGAGAAGTTTTAGAAGAGATGAAGGCATACTACTCTGCCTTTTAGTTTTGAGGTAGTTGTATTATTTCTGAGGATGAGGATGTTTTTGTTATAGTTTCAGGTGCAAATAACTGCTCTGCTGTTCTTAACATTCAGAACGCCTTAAAGGTGGATTTTTCTTGAGTGAGGTGAACCATAGAATTAGTGTGTCATGAAAGGAGGGGAATAATGTTGAATGGGGGTAGTGATCTTTGCTTGGGTCCCAAAATACAGCTTCCTTGTTCTCTTCCCCCCCAGATTCATGCCAAAGTTCACGAAATATCACTTCATTTTCTGTACTTATCCGGCTAAACTGTGGTTTGGTTTGTACCTCAAATAGCATTGGTTGTTCTGGTTTGATTTTGGTGAGCGTATGTCCCTAATTTTCCTTAGGGAGGTGGAGGGGAGAGGAGCAACTGAAACCAATCTCTGGGCCAGGAGTTTATATATGTAGCTGAAGAACAAGCGTGCTGTTAAAATTGGTTCTTGGTTGTCGTTAGGTTTCACTGGGCACGAAAGGGAGCAGGGACTGTTGAAAAATCAAACCATTAAAACAAATGACAGCCATTTTAGAAACTGAAGTCCTCTGAATTAACTCTCTGCGAAAAGTTTGTGAGCTTTTTTTTTTTAGCTGGCTTTTTCTGAATTATTAACTTTATACTAACTCTTCTATATTGATTTTTACTCTGTTATGGCTTTGCTTTCACATCACACCTCTAGTACCGGTGAATTAAAAAAAAAACACCAAATTTTGTCTAAAAAGTTCTGTAAAACTTCTGTTTAAAGCATTGATCAAGGAAAGTTTGAATGAAGTTCTTAATTTGCCTCTGCTTCAAAGGTTTTTAGTTTGTTGGGGTTTTTTAGAATCAACAGGAGTTTTTCATAGAACTTGTATGTCAAAGCGTATGAAATATTAGAGTTTTTGTTAATGTCAAATGTTAATACTGCCTCCGAGGCCAAAATGACATGTTTTGTTCTGAGAGCAAAACCTTTTTCCCCCTTCTTAAATTTTTCTCCTATTCCTGCCCTTTTTTCTCCATGTAGGTGGGTCAAGATGAGGCCTGATATTTCTTTTCAAGTATTGGGATAAAAGAAGAAAAAACTTTGTCTTTGTACAGCTCTGAAGTGAATGGTGAGAAGGAGAAATCACAATGTGATTGCATAGCTGTGACTGTCATATGATGCAACATTTTGTGTCTACAGCACTGTAGTTGTTTTGACCTTCCTCCCCACTCTTTAATTAGTGGCAGAGCCACATCAAAGGATAATGACCACTGAAACCAAGCACTAACATTTTTAACTCACAGTGTATGCTCATGGTAATGTGCTAAGGCAAAAATGACACGTCAGAGCATACATTTTTATGAAATATATTTATTCTCTAACAAATATTACTGTAGTGAAGGAAAAGTTTCTTTTATCTTTTATGGTGTTTAATTGATTCAACTAATTTAAGAAGGAAATCTTAAAGGGGCAGGAGCGGGTGGTCCCCATGTGCCATAAGATGAGCTGGCAGGGAAGACGACCGTCCTGGCTGAACAGGGAGCTTTTGCTGGGACTCAGGAAGAAAAGAAGACTTTATCACCATTGGAAGAAGGGAAAGGCAACTCAAGAAGAGTACAAGGAACTCGTTGCGTCAAGCAGAGACAAAACTAGAAAAGCAACAGCCCACCTAGAACTCAATCTGGCCATGGTCGTAAGG
>NW_010525493.1:1324-11861 GCF_000687285.1 Phaethon lepturus | reverse complement strand
CTTTATGATCTTAAAGGTCTTTTCCAACCTCTATGTTTCTATGATTCTATGAAATCAAACAAGAAAAGAAAAAGAATGAGATAAAAATATTGTGCAGCTGCATATATCCTAGGAAAACTTCAGGAAAACATGGTAAATTGCTCTGAAATTTTATCATCACTTCTTTCTTTAGGATAAGAGCAATTGTATTTTGGAAGACATTTTAGTAAGACACTGGCTAGTAACCCTGGATTTGAAAGAGAATGGCAACATGACATTCCTTACATTTTCCTGTAGGTGACCCCTTCCCCAAGACTAACTCTCAGCATCTGTAAACTAGTCAGTTTGCTTAAAACATGTTACAAGTCATAACATAAGGTACTCTATGGGAGTGAATAAGAAGTGAATGCAATTGAAACTTTAGATTATTTTTAGAATATTTTTATGCAAAACAAAAAAGTCAGGAAATTAGTGATAGAAAGCTGAATGTTTTATTTTGTTATTAGGTTTTGCCTCAATTTTTATCTGAGACCAAACACCCCTTTAAATATATATTCACTCAATTACAGATTTAGCTTTGGAAAATATTAAATGAAACATTTACTGGACTAATACATGTCTTTTGGAAATGGAAATAGAAAGCTAAATGGATTTATTCTGGGTTTACACTGTTGCAGTCGATGACAATTGCACACATTTAGCACACATAAAAATTAACGGAAGAGAAGAATTTCTTTTACATATAAATATGTAAATACATTTGTAAATATATAAATAAATAAGCAATAGATTTATAACCAAATACGCAAATATAGAAAAATGTCTTATTGTAAGGCTTAGACCTATCCTTGCATGTCTGTAATATTATTACTATCATGAAGCTTGCTCACAAACTGTTGAGGGCAAACATATAATAGCATTCTTAGTGAAAACAGATAGACTTCTAGGTCCTTTTACATACATCTGTATATACACAAATATCTACAAATATGTATATAAATAGAGACACATACATATACGGCATTCAACATCCTGATAAAAACAAGGCTGGTTTAACTATTATCTCTAGAATAGCTTCTTAACAGACCTGATGCCACTTGCTGAGGTGTGCAACCTGACTTGCACTTTGACAGGAGAAAGTGTCAGCCATTCTCTGTACTGGAAGGCTAGTCCAAGTCTCTTTTTGCAATGGCCTGCTCTAGCCCATAAAAACCTGTTTCTGATATTTTTCTTTTATTATTAGTTGTAAAGCTATGCCACATATTCAACAAGATGGTAAATATTAATACTAAAATGCCTGATAATTATATAAAGCTGTTAACAAATAAACTAATAATAATAAATAATATTTAATAGATAAAAAATAAAAATACTAATAATAGTATTCATAACTATTTTAAAAAGCTGATCTGGAAAAGATTTCTTAAAATATGTTTTGGAGCTAGTAATAGTTATATAATAGAAAATCATAATCTCAGAAATTGTAAGCAAATTCTTGTTTACAGAAAAAATATGGTGACCTTGCAAATAACTAATGAAAAACATCAAAAAGTGTTCTAAAAACATCTAAAATGAAAGCATAAATGTTCAATAGAGAAGAGAAGCAACCAATAAAAGAATGATACTATATGAACCGCAGGAAGCTACAGTAGGTGTCTGAAGCAGTTGATGATTTTCAAAAGAACAAAGAGAATGTGAGGGGTTGTTAATAAGTCTTTCAAGAGAGCTGGACTCGAGCCACATAGTGCTTGGTCTGCAAATACTATGTTTAAAAATCAATCCTTTGCTTCACAGGAAGCCAATGTACTTTTGTCAAAATTAGAGCAACATGAACATCTGTCTTGGAGCCAGTTAACCATCTCACTGCTTGTACTTTTCTGCTTTTTCCTTTCTTTCCATAAGAGGAGGAGAGGAAAACTGTTAACATCCACAGAAACCCAAAGGTTAATACATTTACAGCAGTATGTCTGCATGAATATGCTTTAGGGTCAGTGATAGAAAATTCAGGCAGTCATCAGTGCAAGATAGAACTTGAGGATACAGGGTCTCAAAGCAGACACTGAAGCCTGAACAAAGTTAGAAGCAATCAAAAATGCTCAGGATAAATGAGAAAAAAGCAACGTGGGATGTCGTTTCACATTTTCCAAGTTACCTTTTAAAATATTTCTAATATGCTTTTAGGAAGCACTACAAGATGTTGATGATAAAATCATCTTGCAGTCTTTGCCTTCAGTTAGATTTTCTTCCAAACACAGGTTTTGAGAGAAAATGTTTTGTTGTTCTTTTTTTCTAGACATAGAGAATTTAATACTATAAGGGGGAAAAAAAAAAGGAAAAGGTCTACTGTGAGTATTCTTTACTTTTAATATACCTCTATACAGAGTCATTACTATCCAAAGGATTAAATGTCCACTGCTACAACCATTGTCCAACGGATGACTCTCCTGTCTTTCCGGAAGAACTCACGTGTGGATGCAGGTGACTTGTATAAGGGAGCATGATCAGGTTCAACTCTGCCTTCTGAATTCTGCCCTGGAGACCACCTGCTCAAATACCTGCATTTGGCTGTCATTCCCTCTCATGGCATTACTACTTCACTCCCTGGGGCAGGATTTTGCCCTAGCTATTTACAGAGCCATTCTGATGCCATGTAAAAAATCTGATTACAGAGTCATTTAAGAGAGAGAGAGAGAGAGACATACAAGCGAAATATTCCTACAGCAAAGCTGTCACACTTGGGACTGAAACAGGCTGGAAGACTGCTTCCTAAACCTCACCCTGTCAAGCAGGTCTCAAAACCCTGCAGCAAGCTGCAGGTTAAATACCTCAGCCTCAGTGAAGCAGACCCATCATGAATATTGTGTAACACACTGGGCATCCAAAGGGAAGAGATGAGATCCTTCATCTCAAAAGCACATCAAATTCTTAGGCAGCACTGCCTGGGACAAACTAAAGTTTGCGATAGGCCACGTCTACCAAAGGCGCGCTTAGTTCCCGTTGCCTCGGCCTTTGTAAATCACAAAACTGAAAACTTTCACCTGAAAACTATGCACACACGCCTGAAACTGCGCCTGTTAGGAACCTTTCAATGTAGTACTATGTGGCAGGTTTCATCTTGGGTTAGAAAAAATAATATTCCAAGCTCTTAAGAGAAGATAAGCACACCTTAAGAATAAACTCCTTACGTGGGGGAAAAAAGAGCCCTAACACAGAAGAAATACAGCTAATGGCTGCCTTGGCTGCCCCTTGAAGCAAAGAGTAAACAGGTAAAAGAACTTCATGGACATGCAAGCTCAAGATTAATCTAATGATCATTTTCAATTTTGTTTCTTGTTTGCTACTATTAAGTAGTCGGATTCTTGTTCTTCAAGAACGTGAAGAGAATAATGAAACTGAATGTGGATTATGGTAGCCTGCATGACCCTTTCCTCTTACCGGAGCGACTGAATTGCAAACAGTGCACTGAAAACCACCAAGCTCCATTTCCTTCCATACGCTTGTGGTAAATAAACTTTTACAGGACACTGATCATAGGTCTTCCTCACCTGGAAATCAGCTTCTTCTCTCTTTCCTATACACCAAATCTTCCCGAGTAATGAAGAAAGCCAATGACATGAGGGTGAAAATACAGATCCCTTGACTGCTTTAACACAATTGTGCTATCTTATGGTAAGGCACAGTATTTCCACTTCTTCTCTGGGTGCTAGTTCATTAATCATTTTAGAGTAATCTCTGTGAGTTAAAATTCATCGTTGTATCACACCTTGTGGGAGAGTCCCAGAACTCTCTAACTTGGTGCATTAAAGGTCAATAATAAATGATATTAATTTTCCCTCTACACTTCACACAAATAAAAGACACTTTAATAAGTAGAGAAGGCAATAAACAAGACTGAAAAGAATGTGATTATGACAACTTGTCATGGAATATTAAATAATGTAGCATTGATATAATTAAGGATCAGAGATAGGAATACATCAAAATAATTTATGCTAATTATTTCATTTGAGAGTTAAGAAATATTGCATATGTATCTAGACCCATATTTGTGTCCTTATTTACATATTTATAGCATTTTAACTATGCTAGGACAATGGCTATTTCCATCTTGCTCCTTACAGAGCCTCCCTGCAGTGCTAATCAAATCCTGACATCTGACTCTAACACTAAGAGTTTTAAGATAATTAAGCACTTTAACCTAATGAACTTGCATTTTAATCCACTGTATTTGTTTAGAGAAAACCCAGGAGACTAGTAATGAGATATGGAGTTTTACACACATTCACACTGAATGTTCAGATGAAGCCCAGGTCAGGACCAAGGCAGATCGGACACTTCATCTTGGAGTCATAGCAGAGTTAAGTGATGGCAGAGTACATTACACAAGATTAGATTTTTCTTGCTCTAATAAAATGCATTAGTTGTTCCAATACACTTCTTGCATATAGCTCCCCATACTAAAAACTCCACTGCAATTGACTTTAATTGATGCTCTCAGCAGGCCAAATACTGAATGGAAACTGAGCCCGTGTAAGAATTTTATGACGGTAGCTGTGCCAGAAAAAGGGTAAGGCATGCAGTTGAAACAGTCAAGGTAAACTTGCAACTGCCGTTGCTGTCTTTGGAAATCAGTCCCGATGCCTGTTTCACCGGCACTACATTCCTTTACACAAAACGACATTGCCAGGAGCTCGAGGCAGGCCTCCGGCACGCTCAAATCCATGCTAGTGGGCAGAGTTACCAGGTAAAGGGCTCCACAGGGAAATGCATTATCTGCCTATTCACAGCAAGCCTCACCAACGAAAGGGGGTATAAGCTGGCTATGTGTCCTCAGCTTCAATAAGGATTTACCTCTCCAGGAGGAAAACCAGTACCAGGAAAGAGACTGCTTTGCCATCCACGCCTAGCTTTTTCTTTCTTTTTCCCTGCAGCCCACAAAAAGTTGTAAGTATTCATATATTCTTTTGTTCCACTGAAGCAAACCAAGACTATTGAAAAGGAAGGTAAGAGACTATCTGCTTTCCAAAAGAATTAACTGCTCTGCATTATGATTCAGAAAGAGGAGTTAAACCTTAATCTTATACCTTATGGAAGCATCTCCTAACCAACAGGATTTGTTTATTCCAGCACAAACAATTTGGAGATTTCCTCTCTGGAGTTCTTCTTTTTTTTAACAATAAAACGTTTTTCATTATCATGGCTCTGTAGCCCTGTAACACAGCAATGCACAAAAGACTAAGTCTGAAGTCATTGCGGCTGTGGGGTGGGATGATTGCTGTGGGACAGACCGAGACATCTACACTGCTGAACACCCAACAGCCTGACAGCTGGAGCATGCCCCTGGGCTACAGAAGACTGATTTAAGTTACTGTTCCCTTCAGCATGTGCTTTTTGGCAGCTGATGTAGCACTGGTAATACGGAAACAAAGACACCAAGTCACAATGCATAGTAATACAGTTTCTAAGCATTAAAAAATAACAAGCTGTTCCCCTCTCCCTGAGCATCGTAACGGTTCTCATGTTACCTCTCCTGATTTTCTGGTTTCTTCTTTTAAGGTTACATTTTTCAAAACTTTTACCACAAACATGAAGAGTCAAGCAATTTCTTGATTTTCCTTGATAGACTTTAAAAAACCCAAATGTTGTAGAGCCTGTAAAGAAAGTCATGACATAAATGGGAACTGGCAACACTGAACGCAGAGTTTCTCCTCCAGTAGCACACCACATGGTCAAAGACAGAAGGCAGTAGGAAGTAGAAGCGATCTTACCAACAGGCGACCACGAAGTAAACACTAGGCAAAACCCAAATCATCAGGGTTGTGGCTCTGCTTGCATTCAAATCCAATAAGCTGATGATACAATATGATTTTCTCATTTTCCTTTGTTACTTTTGGATGAAAACTTTATAATACTAGAAATGGATTCAGTGGAATAACAGTCGAAATAATCTTTTTCATTCTGTTTTGATAGATGATAGAAAATAAGTAAAATATAATGAATCTTTAAGGTAGTTAATTGTATTAGTATTAAGTTTCGTTACAGTTCTGAGATGAGAGTCATTATATATTTCAGTCTTCATTTTACAACGTTCTTTATTTTTCTAAAATAAATACACTTGGTATCACTTTCCTATATTTGTGCTCAATACTTTATATGAGAACAGTTTGGTTTGTTTCTTTAAGCCTGTCTTCCACAGGGAAGCCTGGGCACAAGTCTGCTGTTAAACACTCCCTTACGTTTTGAAAATAATGAACATGAAAATTATTCCCAAAGTAACACCAACAAGTGGCAAACTGACCACAAAAAATTAAATATTTGTACATATAATTTAATGTTAGTTAAGCCAATGTTAACTGTTTTTCTTATTGTTTATGCAATCACTGATTTTTTTGGTAGAAGAATTGTAGCCTACTGAAATCGTAACAATGAGCCAAAGGCTTCTGATAAGAGCACTTATGTGGATTATCCATTAATATTGTAACTCAGATAGGTATCTAATAGAAATACATTCAAAGAACCCTCCAGCCTAAGTTTCTTGCAGTTTTAGTTAAGCTGATTTTTTTTCCCCACTTTCTACTCCTATTTTTTCTGATATAAACTTAGCATTCTGGTCTCTGGATTGCCACCCACCATCACCACTGTCACTAGCTTGCAAGGTTAACCCAAGCACGCAATCTGACATGCATGTGAAAAACTGATTTTAAGAATCACACGCTAATACATACAAGTAAAAAGCATGCATTAATTAAAAGAAAAAGAAAGAAAATCTAATTTGTCTGGTCATATACTGAAGCTTCTACAACATATGTTTCCTGCTGTTTCTTATTACAAGATGATTTTAAGCTGATTATGAAAAAAGTCATCAAATTTAATTTATGAAAACAAACATATATTTTATACATGGAGTGGTTGTGTTACCGATGTCTTGTATTTATGTATGTATGTATGTCTATACACATACATATATATACTTTTTTATTTAGGAGTTTTAAAATTGCAAAACTTTTAAGTTTTAAAATTCATTTCATTATGTCATCTCTAGTCAAAATACATAGTTAAAGGTTTTTTTTCATAAAATTTTGTAACACTTCTATTTTTGTAACAAATCATTTTGCTAATGAAACCATGTTATTGTATATTGAATTTTATATCAAACATTGAATTAAGACAAGTCTTTGGTATACATGATCAGAATAGTACTCACTAATTTCTGACACACTGTAGAGAAGGTAACATTTTTAAAATGCAGAGGAAAGTACTTAATTAACTTCTTATAGATTAATGATGTGGCAAACAGTTGTTTGTTTCTATTTGATGGTGATCCCATGAAACCATTAGAGGTCCAGCTCCAGCTATTAGTCACAATTCAGTGGCAACAGTGCTGAAGAAAAGCCAAATGCCACAAATCCTTGTGTCATGCTGCACTGAAGAACTGATGAAATATTAATCACTCAGGCTCCACATGCAAAATGTAACAAAAAAGAAAGTCATAATAAAAAAAAAAAAAGCACTGCAGGGGTGCTGTATATTAACATCAACAAGCCACTTTGAAAGGCTAAAGCAAAATGCAGCAACCCTAGCCCCACACATTTATGATTTTAAAACTCTTGTCATAGCTAAGTAATAGCATGGTCACAGCAGGATACACCAAAATTAAAGGTAAAAGCTCTCCTAAGGGGTGAAAAGAAGATGTAATAGTGCCAAAACAGTCACTGAAAAAGCCATTTAGGGTTTGGGTTTTTTTTGAGAGATAGAGCACGAGCGCACTCAAAGCAGAAGAACTAGATTCATTACAAAGGTTCATTTACTGTTATTATTTTTTTCCTATGTGGCTCCTGAAAGCCTTTGACTATTATCTGTTGTTGCAGAAATTTGCTATGGTGTAGACGTTTGTTCACCCATACATATGCTGACTCTTACCGACACAGAAATGAGCACTATTCTGCAAGTAACACTGGTCTCTCCAGCTGAAGGGCTGTTTTGAATGAAATACTCCAGGAATCTATGATGACTCACTTTGAAAACAAACAAACAAAAAAAAAAATAGAAAAAAGAACACAGTAATTGTGAAAATGTTTGTGTACAACAGAAATTTTGCAAGTCTTTAAGTTTCCTAAAGTTTTAAAAATCTGCTTTTGTAGCCAAAAAAAAAAAAAAAAAAAGAGAAGCAAGGTAAAATAAAAATTTGCACCTCGGCTCTCTCCTTCAAATGTGCTTCTGACAAAAAATATTTCAAGATCAGGTTAACACCAGTCTCACTTTGATTTCACCAATTATGTAGTCCAGCGGTTGCACCATCTTGGATTTTCTGGAGCCTTGAATGTCAGGAAAAACCTTCAAAATATCTTTGGAAGATACCCTCTGTTTCATTAGCTCCATCAGAAGTTCTGTTAAATATTGCACAAGTATCACACTAGATAATGAGTTTATATCACATTATAATTTTTTTCCAAATACCAGCCTTGCTCACACCTCAGTAGTAAGTATACAGTCAGTATTGCCCCAATGAGGCCATTATCTTACTCCTTGTGACTGTCACAATTTAGCCCACAGGCCTGTTTCTCACATTGTCTGAGTAACATATTCGAATGAGATGCATGTCTTTGTTCTCAAATTGTACTTAGATCCTAAAATAACTTATGCACCTAAAAGATTTCAGCCTTTCAACATCATCAGGATCACCAGCAAGTAATATTACCCATTATCTGTGAATCTGCCCTCTAACAAAGAGCTACAGCAGATTTTTCTAGATGTGATCATCAACTGGTGAATTAGATGAGCCAGTGTGTTTTTCCAGCTACAAAGTTATACATGAGAATATTTGGACATTACACCCTTGCTTAAATTCTCATCTCAGTTATGCAAAACTCCATTAAGTGAGAGTTTCATAACCACGCAGAGTTATAATACGGTCATCAGTTCTCATCTTTATATCTTCACATAAAGAACTAATAAATAGAAACAATTTCAGTCTAGGATTATTGCTGCTGCTCATTGCTGCTCAGAAAATCTTCACTTATTCTGAAATTCCAGCTACAGTAGTCAAGCCGTCAGTGCTGTGAACGGCCACACACAGCCACCATTTCACACAAAACAAAGATTTTGAATTCACCTTGCGGTATCTAAAAATTTTCACCATGTTACCAATCAAACTTACTCACTGCTGATGAAATCTAAACTGTACACTGCTTATCATTAATGTGAGGGAGGGAAAAAGCAAACACTGGTAGCACCTGTGTCTTTGTTAAACTATGCATTGGTTTAACCAAAATCTGGAAGGAGAAAAAAGTTAGCTTGGGTTAAGTTTCAGTTTCCCATGAGATTTATTCAAACAGCTGGATGTTGACTTCACTAAGCTATAGACCAGGCGCTTATGCATACAACAAAACTCGTTATAAGTAAAGGAGAGAGATTTCTTGAATTTTTTTTATTATTATCAAACTAAACTGCAGAGTTTCACTGATTTCTGATATTTTCCTTATTGTTACTGTGATTTTTTTATCAAAGACTTTCAAATGTGTAAAAAGTAGAAAGAAACAAGACAGTTAAATAATAGAATTCTTTTTTTCCATTATCTGACTTCATGCTGACTGCTAGAGTGTAATATACAAAGGATGTGAGTAAAGGGGCACTGCAGGTGGACAAGTAATATTTTAGGAGCATCCTGGAGTGTCCAGTTAAATTGCAGACAACAGTGAAATTCCTCTTTTTCTCTGATACCAGGCTCAGTCTCCCTGTTTTGTAGCACCTGATAATGAAGCCTTGCTGCATCTAGTAATAGGTTGATTTTTGTGCCAAATGCATGAATGAAACGGGAGTTTTCAAAAGAGGGAAAAGATATCAGCTAGAGATCGGCAAAAAATCATTACAGTCCCCTTTTTCTCTAAATCAAAACTCTTCTACAAACGGCACACCAAAGGCCCCTGCCATTTGACCTCCACCCTATCTGTCAATACTAAACTATTTAGATATTAAGCCAAAGCCTGGAGATTTCGCAGGCTTCCCGTAGTCCAGTAGGTGCAATTTTATTACACTTACTAATAAAAGGCCCCAGACTTTTTATTGACCCGGCAGCACGGGGCCACGGAACTTGTGTCTCAGCTGCTGCAGCATTTGTTCCTGTCAGAAAAGAACTCGGGACTCTGACATCTTACTGAAACCCCTTGTCTTTTTGGCCCCCCATCCTGCTGAACCTTCGCTCTTTGGGGCCAGGAGCAGAGTGCAAGGGTGACCATAGCACCAGAGGAACAGCGGCGGGTATCAGCAAGTTTTTGCATAAAATTTTAAACTATATTTATCAAAGAGCATCTGCTCTGCCCCCAATTCCTTTTGCGAATGTCAATTGTCATTTCTGCTTAGAGGACTGAGAAAGCAATTCTCCTCTATCGGCTCATACAAGACAATTCTCCTATTAGTGCTTATGAAAACAGCAGTGTCCAGAGGTAACTTTTTTTTAAAAAAAAGGAACCATTATTACATGCTTTTATAATGATGTGACTTTTTCCAAGCTTTTTTGGTTTTGATTTTACATTTTTAAAAGGAAAAAGTGGGCCTATAC
>NW_010525493.1:332-1300 GCF_000687285.1 Phaethon lepturus | reverse complement strand
GGGAAAGGCATAAAGATTCAAGAATAATTGACTGAAAGACTCAGTGTAATGACACCTGTTTTATAAACAAAGAAAAGGATATCAAATGTGCTAATCCTGAAAACTAAATCTTTCAGGAAAGAGCTGTTTTTCAACTTATTTGCAATGTTTAAGATGCTCACCAGCAAAAAAAATCCTAACACCACAAATCAAAGTAACCCAGTTCCAGAATTTATCCAGAATTTGACTCATTACTTTACATCTGACTAGTGGTAAAAATTAGCAGGCAGAACAATAAGGCACTTATAAATTTATCCCAGCAGAAGTCTAGGTGGTGAATGAGATTTTGTGATGCTTTACTCCTACAGATAGCGCAGACTTCCCCACAATGAGTCTGAGCACTATGACATGGAGAAGATCTGGTGAAACCAGAGACTGGCTGTTTTTCTTTGACAAAGTTTTTAGTTTTTGTTTTCCCTACTGTGTCATAAAATTACAACAGCAACTTACAAAGTAAAAAACATGTTTATAACTAAATATTAACATATGCTTCTGTTTTTCTTAATATACACTAATTTAATCAATTTTGATCCTCCAATTAAAATTACATACATATCTAAGAACACCTGTGTTGTGGTTTAGCCCCAGCCGGCAGCTAAACACCACGCAGCCACTCACTCACTCCCCCTCCCGCAGTGGGACGGGGGAGAGAATTAGGAAAAAAACTCGTGGGTTGAGATAAACACAGTTTAATAGGACAGAAAGAAAGAAGGGAACAACAATGATAACAGCAATAATAATGCCAACAAAGGAATGTACAAGAACAAGCGATGCCCAAGCTCCCCAGCCGGCGATCGACAGCCCGTCCCCGAGCAACGATTTCTACCCCTCGGCCAACTCCAGTTTATGTGCTGGGCATGACGTCGTATGGTAGGGAATGTCCCTTTGGCCAGCCTGGGCCAGCTGTCCCGGCTGTGTCCCCTCCCAGC
>NW_010525493.1:0-293 GCF_000687285.1 Phaethon lepturus | reverse complement strand
TGGGGCCGTCTGTCCGGGCTGTGCCCCCTCCCAGCCCCCCGTGCACCCCCAGCCTGCTCGCTGGCAGGCCAGCACGAGAAGCTGGACTGTCCTGGTTTCAGCCAGGATAGAGCTGGTTTTCTTCACAGAAGCTGGTGTGAGGCTGTGTTTCAGATTTGGGATGAGAAAATATTGACAATGTGCTGATGTTTTGGGTTGTTGCTAAGTAGTCAAGGACTGTACTGGAGGCTGAAGTGAGCCAAACTGGGAATGAGTGGCAGAAGCACCTCATTATGACTGGCCCAGAGGCTCCG
>NW_010525492.1:36982-43982 GCF_000687285.1 Phaethon lepturus | reverse complement strand
TGATTCTGTGATTTTGTGATTCTGTGATTTTACAGTGTATAGGAGAAGTATTCATGCTTATGTAATATCTGTTCATTGGTGGTTGCCAAACTTATTCACATATATCACGTTTTCTCTCCTTCTGTCCACTACTTTGCTTCTTTTTGGTATTCGTAAGACCTTATGTGCTAGGAGTGGAAACAACATTTCCCTGCTGTAATGCTGGAGGATCTTGTATAATAAAGTTTGACCTGCTGTTGCTACTCTTATCTAATGCTTGTGCTTGAGAACTTCCCTTGACAAATTATTCCATCATCTAATAAACCTTAAGATCTACAACTGTTTTTCTAATGGCTCTTGTAGCTATCCTCTAGTTGTTCACAATTCAATTCTGTATGTTTCCTAATTTCATTCCACAGACCCATGACGCTGTATATGTGTGAAAGAAATATGACAGAGACACGACACTATTCCCTACCTGTTATAGCTGAGGGCTATTTCCTTCTTTTATATCACCAATCCATTTCTCTCAAGTATTTACAGACTTACTCTTCTTGTTTTGTTGTCCTTTCTCCAAACTGTACTGATTAAATTTTGTTAAACTACTTTTCCAAATCAGGAAACACTGTTTTCTGCACACCTCTGTATTATATCATCTTCTGAATAAGCAGACCGTATCTTACAAAAATGTATGATAAACCATTGTTTGTCATGAATGACAATCTCATTCTCTAAATTCAGTAACAACCTATGTAGGATTTCTTGCATTTCTCTTGGGGGTGCCTTTTTGCATCAGATTGTCTATCATTCAACATGCAGTTTTCTACTTAATCTTCTAGGTACTATGAAAATAATACAATTCTGTGCTTTCTCAGGAGATCTAAAGTGAGATCCAACATGAGTAAAATTTCGGCCTTTTCCGATTTCTTATTTTTATATATAACCAAATAATTACCAACCAGCCTAGCTATTAGGTAGACTGTGTACAGAATTATGATAAATATGGTTTTGATCTAATGGAAGCTAACAGAGTCTTAATGGTTTAAATTGCTTTACACAGAAGTAATTTTAGGTTATTTAAAGAATACAGATTACATATACTTTATAAGACAGCTTTTTCTGGTCCACAGATCTGGTCACAGATCATAGATTTGTTTAGGTCAGGAGGGACCCTCTGCAGCTCACCCGGTCCAATCTCATGCTCAAAGCATGACCAGCATAGATCGAATTGTGCAGAGATTTGTCCAGTCTGGGACAGAGATTTCATGGCCTCTCTAATGCACATCTGCTCTTTGAGCATAGGCTTCTCATAAAACTTTGGAACACTGGAACTTAATTCAGATGCATGGTCTTAACACGCATATTTTTTTAAAAACCCAACACTGAGACATTAAGTATATGGAGCATTTCATTTTCCTGTAGCTTGCTCATGGTACACCTGGCTTCACATGTAACATGGGAGTGTCATAACTTCCAGAACAAGAGAAGGAAACATTAATTTAGATTCAATAACGTTAATTTGGCATTATTTTCTAACTTTGCAACATTTTAAGTTGCTAGTTTTTGCTAAGTATTTTAATACAAGTACATATATATTCTGATGGAGTTAATACAAGTATTCCTTCTGTCACCTGAAGATAACTGCATTCCTTACAGTGAAAATTCTAAATACTGCTTTTAGTCTGGTTTCCCAAAGAAATGAGAATTAAGCAGTAATATCCATGTGCGATGTCTGTTCTCTTGAAATAACTTCTGTGCTCCTGAACAATTTCAAGCAAACTGAACAAAAGGCTAGACAATTCAAAGATATTTTTTCACAAAAGTTTCAGGAAAATAGTCCTTCAAATGGGAAGAGATACTCTATTAAGTCCTAGAAAGACTTACAAGATCATCTTTTATCAGTCAACATGAAGGGGAAAAAATGTGTAAGAGAGCCACTGGAAACTAGGTTTCATTAGATCATCTGTTCATGGTACAACTTGTCACATTGCATGTAAGCAACGGCTGATTAAAAAGCTCCCTGCGCACAGTACATCCAGCAGAACACTCCAAGGCACTTTGGAGATGCTTGTCCCAGCAGAGATCCTTATGCTTACATGAAGTGAAACTTCACTTTTTCACTGTCTAGTCTATCACCCAAATTGACAAATTTATCAGACTTTAAGATACACTCTTTTAACAAGCATCTGCTGTTATTGGACTACAGATAAGGTTTAAAAATGTCTTTTAAAAGCATGTTTTAAACTGCTTCCTTTTGAAATGTTATATTAAGTGTTTGCTGCCTGAATTTTATGGATAAACACTGAGTGTAATTGTACTGACATACAAGGATGCTTCTGCTTCCCACTGCTTCTTATTTCGGATGCTTCAGATCTAGCACACCTCTTATCTCTGGATCACATGCAGTCATAAATGCCTCTTGTTGTCTATGTACTTCAGCAAATTATTGTGGAAATTCATCTCTGAAGGTCTGTTACAATGAACAAATCCCTCTGGTACTCTCTATTATATGTGTCTAATTAGAAACACATTTATAAGAGTTCTTCAACGGACTATAGCTGTATTTTTTTCTCATATGTGGGAGTTCAAGACAGCTGCATTATCTGACAGAAGCCACCACAATGCTACATAGTCACATATCAACAAGACAAGAACCTTGATGAACACACACTTGACAAAGCAGGAGATACTGACACGAGGCATAGCAATGACAACACAGCTTATTATTTTTACGGAAATCCATGCTGGAAAGAGGTATAACTGGAAGGTTAATACTAAAGGTTTAAATACTTAGTATTTTGCAAAGTTGTAGCCAATCAGTAAGAGTTACTTTTTTTGTAAAATAAATTACATAAACACAGCTCTCATATGGTAGAATATGCTTACTTACTTACGCTTATTCCTCAAATAAACATGAATTTATAACCCTCTACAAAGAATTATGAGAAGAAAGACCTACTTTATGATTCGTTGATACTACACAGTAGGTTTGAAAATTTGCTATGAATCATAACAAATTAATATAGGATGTCTTTCTTCTTGGGGAATGGGAAACTGATACCTGTAACAGTACTAAGAATCAATACATCCCTCTTCACACTTCTCTCAAAGTTGGCTAAGTTACATTATCACCATTTTACTAACAGGGAAACTAAAGCTCAACAGAATTAAACGACTAGACTTAATTCCACAGCTTAATAGAAAAATGATCACAAGGCACAAGAACTGAAGGTCCAGGTAGGCCACTACTGCCTTTGATATAAACCTGGTCACCAGAACTCACATGAAATACTCTTGTCACTTTGCCTGAAGGAGAAATATGTCACATAACTTTCAAGTACGAATAGTGAACAACTCTGACAGCTATGAGCATTTTAAATTTAAGCATTTTTTTACAGAACTTTACATGGCATTTCTCTTGCTCTCAAATTCTTTTTGGATATGTAAGTCAATTTCAGTCACATTTGACTGAGGTTTACAAGGGCTCCTGAGCTACAAGATAATACCTTGGGCAATTCAAAGCAATTGAAATTGTTATTTGCTATTTATTTTCTTTTAAGAAATGTATATGTTTTAGATTCTTCTGAATCTTAAAATATTACTCCCCAAGATCCTTCCATGCTCCATTCAGGAAAAAGAAACTAAGTGCATTTCTAAAATGATACTACATTTGCCATAGTAATTAAATATGTGATTGTTTATGCTACCTGGGCAACAGTATTTGAGTTGCTCAAAGATTGCGTGGAGCCCAGCACGTCTGGAAAGGAGCACCTCTTTCAAATGACACAGTAACCACTGTCCACAATTATCATTATCTTTAATTCTAAAGTTATTTTCCTTTAATTTCCTCTGTCTATGAAGGTACATCACTTAGAAATACAATTTTCAAACTTATCTCTTCCCTGTCAAATCTGATTACAAGTAATTCTGAATACTTTGCACCAACATACTATCTAAACTTACTGATAACACTCAGCTAATCTTTGAGGTGCCTGCAGTTCTGTTTACCTTTGAAAAGCTCCTCTGAAATAGAAACAACTATTTGGTGGAGTCAGCTGTTCCTGAACAGTGAAGCCCGTGGTTTAGTTGTCATAACCCTCTGTGGTGCTGCCTGTTGGAACTCTGCAGCATCAAACAGCAAAAGTTCTGCCTTTCTTGTTTCTACCTTCCTGGAACTAGTAAAAGACCTCACCTAGACTCCCCTGGGAGAAGTCCATTTGAACTGGATATGACAGCAGTCTACACGATAACTTAATGTGGCCACTTAGTAGGCACCATTCTCTAATTTAATCTGCCCTGTGCATTTTGCTGTGTCCTTCCCATTCCCATTGCCTGAGGCTTTCCTCAGAGAGAAATTGAGAGCTGACGAGGGTGTGAGCAGCACAGCATGGTGGAGAGTCCAGCTCTAGAAGCCAGCAGGAGCCACACCTCAGTGGGAAGCCTCCAGTGAAGAGCAGGATCAGAAACCACTGCCTGATGCCAAAGAGAAATCAGGAGCCACATTCACGCCCAGGAGAGATTCAGTTATTGAATGTGTGAGGACCAGCCTTTTTAAATAGAACTGCTGCTCTCGGCAGCCTAACACAAAGAGCAACCGTGCTCTGCTTTTAATGATCCAGTTGAAAGTCTTCCCTGCCCAGCAGTTACCTACAGGCCTCAATGGGAGAGAGCTCAGGGCCAAAACCAGTAGAGTTGACAACAAATAATAATGTTCCTGGCAGCAGAGGGCTTTCTGCAACCAATCCAACTTCGATAAATGTCCATTCACTTTCTTGAATGCACTGGGAAGCTCTTGTAGAATGACATAATCCTTCAGATTTTTTTCATTGCTTGTTGGTTGTCACAGCATGCAGCTTGCACTAGTTTTGCTTGGCTGAATTCTTCACATCTTTAGGGCTTAGACCTTTCCTTGCTGGTTGCTTTTTTTCTTTATTTATAATCAGTAACGTCTATAGTGTCAGAGCACTGTCCATCTTTCTGAGTTTCTGTTTCTAAACAAATGTGAATTGATTTTGTATGATCCATTTTTGAGTTGTTGGTTTTTTCTGCCTCAAATCGCAATGACAGTCTAGTTTGCTTGTGTTTATCAGAGAATTTTTTAACCCTTTGGCATTGTGAGTCCTTGGTTTTTCAGCCTTTCATCAGTTACAAATATATATATATTTTCTCCTTCTCTTTGCTCCCTCAGGGAAAAAATCTCTCTGATATTTTACTTCATTTGCATTACACTTTAATAATTAGTGTCCTGTGCTGAAACTGACTGAAAGCTGCTGAACTGTCAAGTGCATCAGAACTGGTCACTACCAAACAGAAAATTACTGTTGGATTGGTTTTTTACTCCTGAGCAATCACTGCTTGCAGATATAGAGCAAGTGCTTCTTAAAAATTTTTCCCATAGGCTTCTTTATACCCAGTGGCTATGTATAAACTTTCAAGCTCCTTCGGCTCAGTTACAAGCCCTAATATTATATAGGTGTATTAACTCTATTTCCCCCTTGATTTATGTGGGAAGGATTCATAAGCATAAAAGGCAAGAAGAAAGCTGAGGCACATTCTGGTCAGGTCACAAATGGATGAAAGGGCAGCCAAGAGCCCAGCACATTGCTATGATGTGCACTCATCCCTCAGTCTACTCATAGCCAGGGAGTTATACCTTGGGTGGGACTCACTGGGCTCCTTTTTCCTTTTGGCTTCTTCTGTTTTGTTTCCATGTTCTTGTGTGCCAGAATTACGTTGGGCTCAGAACACACAGCAGAGATATACATTTTTTCTGAAGACATAGCTCCACCTCCTTCTGTGTAAGAGAAGCTGGATTTCTACAGAGCATATTACTGCCGGAGTATCCATCTGCCCACATTTAGATGTCTGCAATGCACATGTCCTCCTCTGAGCAGTGTCTAGATTCCCGTTACAGTCAATTGAGAGGAAAAGGCACTTCCAGGGCTTGGTTCATTTCTCAGTGTCTGACACAGATCACTCCACCCTTGCTGTTTGGAAAGCTAAACTCCTCCAAGGTGAAATTCCCAATGGCACAGAGCCCATTATAAACCTCATATCAGTGACATCAAAAGATGAGGTAGTAACACTGCACTATGCAGATATGCACTCACTTCTTCTCACATAAACAAAAAGAAGAAAGCACTTTAAATGTCACCAGTGTAAAATATCCCCAAATGACTGCTGAAGAGACATCTTCTGAGAACTATTTCCTCTTGTATCCAGTGCACACTGATGGTCCATTAATGCTTAAGCCTGAATCATTCATTTGTTCACTTAATGTTTATTGGATTCACAGCTCTTTAAGTTTTAGTGGAAAAGATTGGGAGAAGTGCTAACACGGCAGCTGCTTTTGGGTACTGCATCACTTTCATTTGTTTTTCAGCTTCTGTTTCAGTGTCCAACTGTACCATCTTAAAATAATACCCTAAACATTAAATGATAAACCTCCATTCCAAGAATCCATGATCAACTCTGGAGACATTCAAACAGTGTTCATAAGAAAGTTAAACAATATTTTCTCAGTGTAGTCACTCTATTCTTAATAAATAATGATTTATTTTCATATGATGCTATAAGGGTGAATGGCCAAAATGTAAAAGTGAGCACATAGATATACATAACTTAAATTTTAGCATTGTTCAGTCAACCTACTACATTACACTAGGGTGTTACACATATTCTAGATCCACAAATGACAGTATTCTATAAATAAGGAGTTATTTTTAAAAGAGTTTTCTTTAAAAAGACAATATTTCTGACATTATTCTTATAAATGGGGAGCAGAGACATTTCCTGTCATCTCAAATTCTTTCCTCCTTGGGTTTTTGGGTGTTTCTTTAGGTTTCTTCTGCATCTTTATGTTAAAGCTCATGATCTTTTTAACAAAAGTGCATTTTATGTACTAAAGTCCAAAATTTTAACAGGACAAATTTATTTTATCTTTTTGACTTAGCAGTAGAGATTTAATTGGTTTGGCTTCACTCATCACTCAATTCCTGTATTTCTTTTGATGACATCTTTG
>NW_010525492.1:0-36951 GCF_000687285.1 Phaethon lepturus | reverse complement strand
CAGCAGGAAGCAACTTCAAATATGTGAATACTCAATTTACAGCAACACAGTACATATCCACCCAGCTGCAGACACATACATATACTTGCATATATTCACAGATGGATTGATATTTTTCCTTTTATATTACTTTCATATTTTTTTCAGCATTGTCTCTTTTGTTTGTGGAAGAGATTGTAAAGTATTTCAAAAAAAAATAACTAATTAAATGTAAGTAACAGGAAAATTATATACTGATAATTCTCACTTAAATAGAGCTCAAAATATTTTCTTTGTATCAGAATTCTAGTAATACCTCTATTTGTCAAGACACAACTTGAGCTGGTCAGGCAATAGTGAACCTTAAAATAGTGCTGTTTTGATCCTCTTCAACCCCTCTGCTTCAAATCCAATGTGAATCTAGCAGAATCTGCCTCAAGAGCTACTAGCACTAGAAATCAATGCTGTCCAAGATAGAAAAAACTGAAATCATGGATTTGACATAGCATTATTTTTTGAGCAGTTCTTATCAGCTGTTAAATTTGTATTATAGTTGACATAGAATAAAAGAAAGATAGAACAAAATCATGTGATTTTGGAGGTCATTTGGTTCTTCAATGCAAGGGCTAGAAATATTTTGAAAGAATTTTTCCAAACCCTGCCTTCTAGACCATTCTTAAGGCACTAAGCATTTCAAGCCCTGGATTTCCTCAGAGTTTGTACATAATGATCAGCATAGAAACTGCATTCACAAGAATTCAAGTTGCAGGGGTTTTTTCATTATTAAATCTTAGGGGGAAACTGCAAGAATTGTTGCTGTAAAATTTCACTGTAACTTGTAGTGCCACAGAACATTTTACCAATGAATTACCAATGAAAAAGAAACATGCACAAGAACACTGGCTACTATAAACTGCTACTGCTTTATCCAAGGTTTCACCTGAGAGCGACTCTTATTATGGAATGAACCTGCTGCAAAAAAAATCCCACACATTTAGCACAAAAGTGATGGGTAGAAGAATGGTTTTGTATGCACAAGTCTGCCTCAATTGTTAAGAAATATTTGCAAAAATGCTCAAGGGTAGATTATGTAATTGCTTTTCTGCAGAATATGTGAAAAAAAAGTGGTGTTGCTCCCTCCCTGCCATTGCCAGTCTGGGGACCACCGCCTTAGTGAGAGCCTCCACTGATGGTACCAGTTCTTGAGAGCAGTCCAACGATCCTCACTGACAGCCCAACCGCTCTGCAGGGTAGCAGTGCTCCTCCATGTGGACCCTGTGCTGTGCTTACCCTGCCATATGCTTGCATTTCACCCAGGCTAAACCAGCCTCACCAGCTGGAACACTTCTCTCGGTCCTTTTAAAGCCCAGGCAGCCAGAGGAGCAAACTATATATTCTGCTGAGTGACCAGACCTGAGTGGGAACATTGACTTTCCCTGCTGCTTGAAGTGGACAATGTGCAGACAGGAAGGCAAGGTGGTTTTGACCAGATAAAATAAATATAGGAAATATATTCTTGTGTAATATAACGAGAAGTGCTTCTCACTGGAAAGGTGGTAAGCCATAATTTGCTTCAGACATTAGCAGGTTGGTGGAGCTACACATATATTGACTGTTTCCTTGCTGTCTCTGGCCTTTTCAGAAACACCCAAAAGGAAAAATCTTGATTATAATTCAGTCATTGAACAATTTCTTTTAATGGAGTTTTTAGCAGCTGTGCTCATTTAAACTCCCTATTAAAAATACAAATCAGGACACTCAGAATTCTTTCAGTGTTCATTTTTAACAGAATGTAAAAAATAAAATCAATAGATACTGTTGCTAGGCACAGAACTCTACTGACATTTATCTAGATTCTTTTATTGATGCCTCAGTATTTGAGTGCCAACTGCAACTATTTATAAAAGGAATCCATCTCCCTCAGTGAACACATCAAAATTCTTGCTAAAACTAAGAAATTTACAATAAGATCTTTCTGATAAATTGAGAGGTTTTTATTCAGCTTCCTAGGTATTTTTTTCTTCCTTCCATTTTCTTTGACTTAATGCCTTAACAGTCAAAACCATAGGGAGTCTAGCTATTGAGTTGATAGGGCTTTGAGTTTGGTCTTTGGTGTTCATCTTCCAAAGGAGATTTAAATGAAGATAAAGAAATATTTGTTGTAGGAAAAATAAGTGAGAACCATCACGTGCTTCTTATCTCTCTGTGAACTGTTTTCTAAAGCACAAATTTTCAAAAATTCCTAAGACCACTCCAAAATTTTGGAAAATTTTTGGAAGATTGTCACCATGCCCACATGATTGTGACTGACTCACTTAGTGATGCTAATGAGCTGCAGGGAAGGGAGAGAGGAGGACAGAGAATACACTTCCCCTTCCCTTATTCCCTTCTGGTACATCTGATTGGCAAGACTGCCTGATTTGGCAAGATCAGCATATTTTAATATAACATGTCTTTTTTTTTTCAATCTTGAATACATTCAATGAGATAAAAAAGAAACCTGAAGCTATAACAATAAAACAAATGTAGATACTCAAACATCACTCTTTCTAAAAGAGCATAAAATGCAAAATGGACTTCATTTTTTAACTTCAGGGAAATTTAAGACTATGTGTGTCTAAAAAACACTCATTTCATACTGAAACCAGACTGCATATATTCTAAGGAAGTACTATTCTAAAAATATCTTCCTTATTTATCAATCAATCAATCAATCAATATTTGACTTCACTCAAATCACCAGAACTCATTACACTTTGTTTGTTTATTGGATGAATTATGTCCTTCCTCAGGAAGATTTATACCTGGCTCTGTGTGCATGTTTGCCTGTGTATTATTCAGGAAACAAAGTATCTTGGGCTGCACCAAAATACATGCCTGAGGGACAGGATGCCATCCAGAGGGACCTGGACAAGCTTGAGGTATGGGCCCATGTGAATCTCATGAGGTTCAACAAGGCCAAGTGCAACGTCCTGCACCTGGGTCGGAGCAACCCCATTGGGTTGGTGGATGAAGGGATGAGGAGCAGCCCTGGTGAGGACTTGGGGGTACTGGTGGATGAAAAGCTGGATATGAGCCAGCAATGTGCACTCATAGCCCAGAAGGCCAACCATCTCCTGGGCTGCAACCAAAGCAGCGTGGTCAGCAGGTCGAGAGAGGGGATTCTGCCCCTCTACTCCACTCTGGTGAGACCCCACTTGGAGTACTGCGACCAGCTCTGGAGCCTTCAGCACAGGAAAGTCATGGACCTGTTGGATCAGGTCCAGAGGAGGGCCACAAAAATGATCAGGAGGATGGAACACCTCTCCTAGGAGGACAGGCTGAGAGAGTTGGGGTTGTTCAGCCTGGAGAAGGTTCCAGGGACACCTTATTGCAGCCTTCCAGTACTTCAAGGGGGCCCATAAGAAAGATGGGGACAGACTTTTTAACAGAGCCTCTAGTAATAGGACAAGGGCTAATGGTTTTGAACTAAAAGAGGGCAGATTTCGGCTAGATAGAAGGAAGAAATTTTTCACAATGAGGGAGGTGAAACACTGGCACAGGATGCCCAGAGAAGTTTTAGATGTCCCATCTCTGGAAACATTCCAGATCAGGTTGGACGGGGCTCTGAGCACCATGACCTAGTTGAAGATGTCCCTGGTCACTGCAGGGGGGTTGGACTAGATGATGTTTAAAGGTCTTTTCCAACCTAAAATTTTCTATGTTTCTGTTCTATGTTTCTATTCTAAAAACCTTCTCTTAGTGTATCTTAGGGAAACTATCTTTTCTTTCACTTTCAGCTTGCATCAAAAAACATTAACTAAAAATATTGCATGCAATAGGTTCTTCCAGTTTTGAGAATAAACTCATGATGTCATCGGGTAATATTGTGGTCCAGCCCTCTTAATATACATAGACTGGCCAAATTCTATTTCCCTAAATGTGATATGATCAAAGAATAGCATAATGTTCCTTATTCAAGCCTTTGAGTCTTCTTCATTCATGACGTAACATCCAAATCCTTTTTTTTGGTAAAATTACAGTAACTGCATTTCTCTGATTGTATCTGATTTTCTTTCTCTGAAAGTGCCTGTTTCTGTTCTCCACTGCATATCTTGAATACCCTAAATAATGCTTTCACTCCCCTTCCTCTGGAACTCCAATTTGCACCTCAGTTTTGGGTGAGAACATGTGCCTGTTTTGGACTGGGAAGGTTTATCTTTATTATTTCCTTTACTGTTAACCTTCTTGTCTCAAGTACCTTCTAGATCAAGCATTCGCAAAAAGTTCTTTATAATTTAGAAATAAAACCGGAGAGATTTTCAAAGACCATCCACAAGAAAGGCTGGCATCTCTGTAACTACAGATGCAAAAAACTCGGGACATTTAATCGTTAAGACATCACTGACTGGGAAGCCTGCCACCAACATCCACACTCGATGCACATACATTGTCTTTTGGCTCTCTACAGCTATGCCCATCTGCTTCAGTGGCATGGTGCCCGCTTATCAGCTAGTTGGACAGTTTCAGTACACAGAGGTGCCAAATAAAGGTTTTACATGGGTAGCCCGTATAATCATGAAAGTGCCATTTCTTTTGTAGGAAGAAATTCTAGTGCTGAGATACTAACAGACTATGTCTTTGTACATTTTTTCTGCACTCACTGAAGATGGCTTTTGCCAAAAGTATTTTTACATCTCTTTTACATAGAAAGATATGGTACTGGTAAAGAAAGCAGTATCTACAGGTAAGACACTGATGAACAAAACCATTATGAAATAAAATTCAGAGTATGATAGATTAGGAGTATCATTTAAGTACTGTGTACTATATGCCACTAATTCCAAGGACAAAAAAATATAAAAAAAGTAGAACCTCACCTCATTTTACAAATTTTGAAATAAGGAAAGCTTTGCAAATGCAGGAATCAGATCACACTGAGAGGAACTTGAACAGATTGTTATATGGCAACATATAACCGAGATGTTCTAAATAGCCCTAGTTTGTCCTACAGAGAGGACACACCATTCCCACAGAAATTTAATAAACATTTTGTCCAGCTTGTATCAGTAGTTTAGTCAATATTTTAATTAAGAAACATATTTTTCCCTCATTGCATGAGCCAGGGTCACAAACTTCCATGGAGACCATAACTGCATCAGAACTAACAACTACAATAGAATAAAATTTGATCTATATAAAGGTAAAAGAAGAAGTTGCAGCTATTTGGTATGTGACCCTCTAATCACAGAGTAGTCCCTAATAAAAACATCACATTGTTTCTTTAGGTATAAAAAAGTTTGTCATTTTCACATTCTCAAGAGGAATGTAATGGAAAATGGTTCATAGAAACATTACTTATTGCCTCTGATGAAATAAAAAAAATAATTGTACAAAGTACTGAATACAAGGTGAAAACAGCTAGTTAAAATAATGCTGGCAAGAAACATTTACAACTTCAGAAGTTTATTTTCTACAACAAACTGATGATTAACGAAAGACCCAAAAGCTGGGGACTTGTTGGAAAAGATTTAGGAAAAAAAACACCAACCCACGTCTGGAGTACAGTGCTCTAGAATTCCTGTATATCCACCATTAAAATATGTGGATAGTGTAGAAAATAAAATAAAAATATAGCTACAGTTCTGTTTGGATGTATCACCTTAAAACAATCATTGTGCAGTGTAATGTTATTTCAAGCTAAGACTAGACTACATATTCTTTTAATAGCAGTCCTAACTCAGCAAATTGGAATCTAAGGAGATTATTTAACCTTTAAATTAAACAAGCTTAAAAAAAATTCTTGAGAATTACATGATGAGGGAATTAAACTGATTTGCAAGGTACAAGATACGTATGAATTTGTCATATATCACTAATACAACCAATTACAGCATAATTTCTGATATAACAACATTAGGAGATATAGCAAGTACAGTCAAGAAACCCAATGGTATGACTATAGGGTCCAAAAGTTGCCTTGAAACATAAGATTACACAACTTTGTTTTGAGAGGGATGTTAGGTGAGATGACTTTCAGGGGTTCCTCCCAAACCAGCTTTTCCTCATATTCTTTGATTATTACAGATCTTTCTTGGCATTATGACCCTATGCACAGCTCAGATGGAAAAGCATACCCATTATTTTGATAAAACACTCAGTGTTACACAGACCCTTTACCAGCATTTTTTAGAAAAACAAAAAGCAGCAGGTTGTTGAAAGGATGATAGCTCAACAAATTATAAGGAGGTAAGAAAGGTCAATGGTGAGGGAATAAGCAGCTGATACTTCAAATGGGGTGGGAATATATCCAGATGTCAAGATAGTATTTGATGACATTAGTAATGAAAGGCATGGCAGCTCCCACATGGTGGTAGAAGAGCCGTGTGACTTTCATTGCAGCAATCTAGCTTGCCATGCAAAAATCTGAGCACCACTGAGCCAAAAAGCTTTGCCAGTGTCCCTAGCATTGCCATATCAGAGAGACTGTGATGACAGTTTTATGACAAGAGACAACAGCATGACAGATTGATAATTTTGCTTGGAAAAGCAATGGGTTTTTTAAGAGACTGGACTGAATTATTACAAATTCTGTAAGGTATAACGAAAATTGAACAGGTTTCTCCCCCTCTCCAATTCCATTTCAGAGTGACAGATCCAGTGCATACTCCTCCTGGTATGTGGAAATAGCTACTGTAACACCCAGTAGGAAAATATTGTCAATTTTTAATTGCTGCTACCACAATCAGGATAACTTTGTAACTATTAAAAAAATTTTCAACTATGCAAGCTAAAGTTCATGTTTATATTTCATGCTTAAATTAAATTAGAATATTCTGCTGGCCTGATTGCTTGGATATTTCAAAAATAATTTCCTGTCCAAGCACAATAATATATTTCCTGCAAAGAAAAAAAAAATGCTTTCAACCATTCAAAGGAAATTTAAGTAAAATACTAGAAAATTAAGAAAAGTGAGAATGAGAAGCTACGCATGTTAATTTACATCAACATCCAATTCTTTTTCATGTATCACAGCAGAAGTTCACTGGATTCTGCTGTTCAATATTTCTTTTTACCTTCATCACCCACTCCAGCCTTGTGCTTTATTTACTGAATATGATCCATGCTCAGTTGTTCATCAGATTTTCTTAGACTAGCTGACTTACTGCAGCTTCTGAGTACATCTTAAGCATGGATTATCTTCCTAAGACTGTGGCTGGGCAGGGTAATAGTTATTAGTCCTATGTTAGAGGTGAGAAATTTCTGCTGTAAATGAGTCTGGGGCACTGAAGGCAACCACATTATTCATTACCAGTGAGAGAAACCCATGTTGTACACTAATAAGGAGATGCTCACTTTGATCACACAATTAAAGACTATAGCATAATTCAGAAACACAGTTGGCTAAATAAAGGTCACAGAGATACCTTCAATTCTGGAACATTCTCAGTCTCAGGTGCTGCATTTGCAGCTGTAAAAGACCCTTGTTCCAGTGCATGTAAAAGTGTGTTTATACTGTGGATAGCAGGTGTCATGCAGTCAGGTAGCCACAGTTAATAACGTGTGGTAAGTAGTGTCCTCCACACAAGCAGATGATAACAGGAGGATAATGCTCTTTTAGCTCCCAGATAAGTCTTCTGTTAATACATGGGTATAAATATTTCTATCGTGTCTAAAGGAAGCACTGAAAAAACCCTAAAACACTATTACAGAGAGATTTTGATCTACACATGGGCCGTTAGAGACCCCCAGCGTCTCAGAACAGACCTGTGTCAATCTGGCACAGACCAAAGGCAACAAAGTCACAGGAGGCAACACCCCACCAGCCACAATTATATGGGCTAGAGAATTCTGCGTTCTGCCCTCCTCCATTTCCCACAGTGAACGATGGCTTCCTTCCTCTCCTCCACACAGCTGGTGCAAAGAAAGTATGTTCTCTTTTGTTCTCCATCCCACACAGGTGCCAATTGCCCAAGCCAGGAGAGGCACAGGCAGAGTGAAGGCCTGTACAACCACGAGGGTTTGTCCTTCTGTTCAGCAGAAGCAGACCCTGCTCCCTCAGCACCGCAGCTCAGTTGTGGGATGGAGGGCTGCACACTGGCTCTCTTGCCTACAGTTTGCTGCCATACCCTAATTTGAAATCAAAATCACTGCCCATTCAAAGAAAGTTAGATGAATGTACAATAGGGACAAATAATAACCTGAAATGGTGCCCCGTGGCATCTCTTCCCTCTTTCTTTCCATTTCAAATGTCACATTGACATTGCAAAAAAGAATCATTAGAACTCATTAGTGTAATTGCTATTTAAAAAAAAACCTTTTTTTTTTTTAATTCCATTGGCCTAGATGATCAGTAAGGCTGAGTTGCTTATAGCCTTAGGTAAAACTTTAGTTTGAAGGGCTTAACTGTAGCCCACTCACAAAAGTGGTTAAATATCAATGTCCTGTAATGGAAAATGCTAGACAGCTTTACGTCTAAACACTTATTGTCAAACCTGACTATCATTACGTAAATCATTAAATAGATCCAATCATTTCTTTTTCCCCATCAACCTTTAGAACTTCAGATATTGAGTGAATGCACTGCTGGGACTTCAATAATATTCAGCAGATATGTCCCCATTCTTTGGTGATACTTCAAAAGAAACAGAGTCCCATAAAAAAGTCTATTCATCTACAAGAAATTTCAGTGGATTTCCCAAATCTTACTGCTTTTTGCTAGTCATCTCTCTTCACTGTTAGAAATTCTTTTGCCCTCATTCCTTCATTACAGACATTCCATTACAGCTCTATTACAGAGAACAAGCGCAAGAGCTCTTGACCCCCAGATCTAAGAAATCAGGAAAGGAAGGCAAGAGACCGGCGTGGCTGAGACCTGATGGTCAAACTAAAAGATAAGAAGGAAATGCACAGGCAGTGGAAGCAGGGACAGGTATCCTGGGAGATGTACAGGGGCCCTGCCCAGTTGTGTAGAGATGCAGTGAGGAAGGCCAAGGTGTGGCTGGAGCTGAACATGGCAAGGGATGCAAAGAATAAGAAGAAGGGCTTCTACAGGTATGTCAGCCAGACAAGGAAGGTCAAAGAAAGCGTACCCCCCTTGATGAGTAGTATCTTCATTAATGACATAGTGGTATCGAGTGCACCCTCAGCTAGTTTGCAGATGACACCAAGACGAGTGGTGCAGTTGACACGCCTGAGGGACAGGATGCCATCCAGATGGACATGGACAAGCTTGAGGAATGAGCCACATGAATGTCATGAGGCTCAAGAAGGCCAGGTGTAGGGTCATGCACCTGGGTTGGGGCAGCCCCCAGTATTGAAACAGGCTGGGGGACAAAGGGATCAAAAGAAGTCCTGCTGAGAAGGACTTGGAGGTACTGGTGGATGAAAAGTTGGATATGAGCCAGCAATGTGATCTTGTAGCCCAGAAGGCCAACCATCTCCTGGGCTGCAACCAAAGCAGTGTGGTCAGCAGGTTGAGGGCGGTGATTCTGCCCCTCTACTCCACTTTGCTGAGACCCCACCTGGAGTCCTGCATCCAGCTCCGGAGCCCTCAGCACAGAAAAGACACAGACCTGTTGGAGAGGATCCAGAGGAGGGCCACAAAAATGATCAGACAGATGGAACACCTCTCCTATAAGTTCAGGCTGAGAGAGTTGAGGCTGTTCAACCTGGAGGGGAGAAGGCTCCAGTGAGACCTTATTGAAGCCTTCCAGTACTTCAAGGGGGCTTATAAGAAAGATGGGGACAGACTTTTTAGCAAGGTCTGTAGCGGTAGGACAAGGGCTAATGGTTTTGAACTAAAAGAGGGCAAATTTCAACTAGATATAAGGAAGAAATTTTTCACAATGAGGGTGGTGAAACACTGGCCCAGGTTGCCCAGAGAGGTGGTAGATGCCCCATCCCTGGAAACCTTCCAGATCAGGTTGGATGGGGCTCTGAGCACCCTGATCTAGTTGAAGATGTCCCTGCTCACTGCTGGGAGGTAGGACTAGATGGTGTTTAAAGGTCCCTTCCAACCCAAACTATTCTATGGTTCCATGATTCTATGGTTCTATGATTCTGTGGTTCTATGATTCTATGATTCTATTGAAAAACAGGAGATCTAAAGCATGGAGGGTAAGGAAGATGGGAGTATTAATATTGCAAACGATAGTTAAAGAAAAAGTCTCAGAACAGAAAGGACTGAGTGAAAGGTTAAGTAAATAAGATAATGTTCAAATACATAAGCCGCAAGAGGTCATTGGAGAATATGGTCACATCTTTAAGGCATAAAAAGGGTAATTTCACTCACAGAAGAAAAAGATAATTCTAAAAATGTAGACAGGATCTGTGTCTCACATAGGGGCTTGGGAACAATAGCCAGAAAGAGAAGTATATAAGTCCAAGGGAAAAAGAAATTAAAAAAAGAAAAATGTCAGAGTATCCTTATCAGGTCTGTAGTGGTCAGCAAGAAATTAGAATTGGAGGAGTAAGAAAACTTCCATGGCAGTTGGATTCTCTCCCAGAACACTAACAAAATGGCAAGATAAAGAAAAGAACAGTTAGCTTATGTTTGCAATCTCTTAGCTGCAGGACCACGCTTCCATTGAAAAGCAATTGAAGTAACTGCAAAGCAGTTTGGCATTAAAATGAAAAGATGGAAATCTAGAACACCCATAGACATGTAACACAGATCTAGCTATAACATTAGAAAACCAAATCTCACCCACCAGACAGAACTTGTCCAAAGGAATCAGGAAGTCTTGGCTTAGCAGTATCAACATGGTTCCATCTCAGCGCTTATGCAAATGCTCATTGGGTTAAGTGGGCTGTGTGGCAGAAGGCAGACCTAGGAAGAGGGGAATCCTTAGAAATGTCTGTCCTTTCCCTTTAGTGAACACTTGCTTGTCTCACCCAACCTGAGACCACATTTGCCTGGGGGGTGAACGGATGGGGAGAAAAGCATAGTGCACCCTGGTCCTCTGCTCAGCTCCAACATTTGCAGTGTCCTTGGCTGAATTAAGTCTGTGGCAACTTTGTCTGCTCCCAGTTTAAGTGAGAACCTATTGTCATGATGACATTCCCGTGGTGCTCATTTTGGAACAAAATGCTGCAGAAAGCAAATGAAGCATCGTAAGTGGCTGCTCTGAGGCTGGGATATCTAACTCACATTCCCTATTTACCCCAGAGCTATTCTTCTAAGTGTGCTGGTGCTTTTGCCTGCTGAAGGTGTATTAGGAAGCAATGAAGTGGATCTTTTTTTAGTTATCCCATGGGATGTTCTTGCAGAATGTTCAAACTAATAAATGGCAAGTCTTATAAAAGGTCTCAAGTACAGATTGCAGATGTGATCCCCTAACTCTCACTGGAAAGAAGCCAGGGGCTGGTCTGTACAATTGTTTTGATTCAGCAGGGATTTCTGTCTTAATACCTTATTTTGTTGTGGAAACTGAAAGACCACGATATATAAGCCTGCAGAAGTTAAGCTTTAAAAAGCCTACCATGCAATATTTTTATTGATGAAACAAAGATAAAAAACAGCTGTCTAACTACAGGAAAGTCCTGAATCTTTGTTTTAAGAAACATGTTATTCCCCTAAATTCTTAACTCTGGCATGAATTGCACTGTTCAGAATCCTTCCTCAAAATGATCTGTAGCCAGCATGTATAAATCACTGCTATGACAGATTGGGTGAGAATATCTGTTCAGTGTGGCATGTCTGCAGCTCCTTCCCATATGCCTTTTGATACCCAGACCTTGTGGATTTGGCATAGCAATAAAGAAATCACAGGAAGTCAAGGGAAAGAAACAATGTTCTGTCCAGCAAATTCATAACCTTTTGTATGATTAGTTTGCTTCCTTTACTCTCTACATGTTAGAAAGCAAGTAAGAAATGGACCCTAAACTGAATACATAAAGTATAGCATGTCTGGGATGCAGAGATGTAATTAACAGAATGCTCTAAGAGTTGGCATTATGGCTTATTTTCTCATTTTATATTCATTCTTAGGATTTAGAAAGCAGAAAGAAGGCTTGGGTTCATTTAGTTTCACAACTGGAAGATACCAAGACTATTATCCACATCATCATAGCTATATTTTTTAAGCTATATCACAACGGTTGTGGTGCCTCTACAGGCAAACATTTATTAAAATACAGTTCTATGAAAAGCACTCTTGATTTGGAAAGAGGCTATAACATCCATTCTACTTCTAAATGGTAGTTTATCAAGAAGAAGATTGTTCAGGGGGAGGTAAAACTTTCCCAAACAATGTAGAGTAGACCGGCTGTAACCCTTTCAGTAATAGATACCTAACAGGAACCTATTATGTGATATAGACAACACTTCTTTCTGATTCTTGAACTGAAGATCAGTTGTGAAAGATGTATGTAAAAGATGAGTTGTCTAAGTGTTTAAAATGCATTTGTTTAAGGTTAACTACCCTCTATCTGGGTAAGATCATTATTATTGAAGGATAAATGGTAAGGAAGGCAATTTGTGGACGAACAAGTGTCTTATGCAAGTAGTCCTTGTAATTCTGAAGACTTCAAATGAGGGTTTAAAAGTCTAAGATAAAACAAAGAAAAAAAGGTGTTGCAGATAGAAAAATAATGGATAACACAAAAAACACATTGGAGATTTGATCCCAGTGTAAAGAAGTACATTTTTATTCCTGCTTGTTACATATTATCCTCAAGTGGGAGAGCTGCACAACCAATTTAGATGCCTCCAGAGAAAAAGAGATGCTGTTTTACTCAAAGAGCCCTCCTATGATGACATTTGAAGCTGTGGTCAGCATTTTCTAGCCAGAAGAACAAACTTCAAAATGTTAATAAATTCCAAATGTGTATATGGCACTGCAAGAATAAAAGGAGAAAAAGAGAGTTCTGACTTTCTAACAATAACAAAGAAGGATTCTAGCTCCACTGTTCAAATAAGGGTTCATTTTTTTTGTTAATGCAAATATTTGAGACCTGGAAGGGAAAAATATATCTAACTACATTTACATGACTAACATGCTGTTAGATTGTCAGTATAAAGGCTACTTCATCACTATTTATCCTCCTTTCCAGTTAATGTGATTAAAAAAAAAAAGAATTATAGATACCATTATGAAGTTCCTATTCCAATGTTATTTATAAGGATATTTTTGGTTTAGATCAGTATCATTTTGAATGATGCAATGAAAACTGTACAAATATATGCAACAAGTAATCCAAACATCAGCTGAGCAGGCAGTAAAATTCAAATATCAGCCTAACACTGTTTCTGTCCAAGGTTGACTTTACAACTGAACTCATGTCTTTAATTTTTTGATTCTGTTGTCAGACATCCTGTTGAAAATGCTTTTAGCTTGTTTGTAGCTTTGCTGTACTCCAAGAATACCTTAACACTTGTCAGTTCCTTCTGGCATATTTAGAGATTTCCCAGTAGTATGAGATTTCTTCCCTTCTGTTACTGTCTTAAGAAAGATCAGGTAAGCAGTCTTCAGTGTTTTCCCTGGCATAGTAATGACTTTTTTTTTCTTTTTTTTCTTTTTTTTTTCATAATGGATATCTGCTTATTTTCTTCTTGTAATTTCCTTACTAAAAAATCTATAGTCTTAGCTTTAAACTCATGTTTCTTTGGGACCAAGTGTCTGAGAAGCTTCAATGGCTTTATTGACTCATTTGCAAGCACAAGAATCAGAAAAAAATGTTGCCATATTTTCCTACAGGTTCCACAAACTAAAAAAAAAACCAAAACAACCAAACAACCTCAGCATCTATCATACTTCCTAGAAGAAAATTTTTAAACCTTTTCTAAAGCCAGCAAAGGTCTAAAGGAATTTTTGAAGAGATTTAAAATGTTTGCAGTTATTTCAACTACAACACTTGTTGCTCTAGTGTTGTCTCAGGACCCGAGAACTTCAGTTCATGCTTCCTGTTCTGTTCTTAGCGTATACAGCTCTAAGTAAAATCATGAGCTCACAAATGCTTGGGAATCAGAGATGCAATAATTCTGCTATATTTACCCTTGAAGGTAAAACTGGATAGCTGTAGACTGTGAACTCCACCATGTTTTTTTCCCCACACATTTATCCTTTTCCTTTCACTTTTAGCAATATTGTCACATATTGGCTGACTTTCCATGGACATTTTAACTGACTCCAGAACCAGCTCACTCTGTATCTACGATGACAGTTTCTACCTTCATAACAGAAATATTGCTGTTTCTCACCACCTACACAAGCAGTCACTTGTTTTGCTTAATTTCTTATTCCTCAGTATCTTCTCCTTTGCCACCCAAATAATAATTAAACCTGACTCAGAGTTCACTGGTTTCAAGGGCTAAAAATTAGAGACACAATGCTACAATTTAGCATGACTTCCCTGCAAAGTTCTCATTTCTTAATGACCTATACTGGAGCTGCTGCAGAACCTGTTTACTAATGTTTACGCTCCCTCTATGTGCATGCCATGGGTTACTGCTGCATGTCCCTTTGTGTTTCCCCTTTAGCAAGATCCACACAGTGCAAAATTTGACAGTACATTTACTATGTGATAAGTGGAAAAATATTAAGCTGGGGTTGAAAACATTTACCCAGCACACTCAGGAATTTCACACTGGATTCTAAATTCAGGTCCAAAACCATGAAGATTTCATACGTTTTTTCACCATTTTTCCTCTCTGATAGAATCAATCAGATTAACTTCAGTTAAGAATAATAAATGAAAGAATCCTGGGGTTGTCATCGGGTAATATCTATGGCATGGGCAGAAATCTACAGTTCTTTGAGAACTAATGCTCTAATCTAGCATGATTGATTTAATCCTCATTCAAAAATACATACAAACATATATGATTAACTTCAAGCAAACTCCATTGGAGTCAATGGAACTTAAGTACTAACTAATCATGAGATATCTGGCTGAATAAAATGCAATGTTAAATGTAATCCTATTGAAGAATAAACCTGGGGTTTGGTTTTATTAAATTTAGTGGGTACCTAACAGACAGTTCCCATCAAAACTGAATTCCCTTACCAGTGCTTGCAATGATGTTATGAAATCTCCTCTATAAAAACAATAGATTAAGAAGAAGAAAAAGAAAAAAAAAAGAAATAAAGAAGTTAAAAAAACTTCCTAAAGCAGTAGATTATGCTGGAAGACACATGTTATCTTCATGTCTATATATTTCTTTACAGAAATATAACCTAATTTTCTCAGTTTTAAAATGCTAATAATGTAAGATATTTGTAAGGCACTCAGAAACTGCAGTAGTAAGTGCTGTAAAAATATCTTTTTTGATTAGATTATATGTGGCAAATAGGCCAAAAATTGAAATATTTGGCCATGGAAAATTTGCATATATAAATATTGGAACTAAACTACTCTTTCACCTATTGGCCTAGGATGAGGTACACTGCAGATTATAATGCAGATGCTAACACAGATTTCAACTACAGTATGCTTGTGTCTGTTCAGTGGATAAAAAACATGACTTCATTTTCTAATGTTATCAAGTTGCCTCTTGCCATGAGAATTAAATCCATGTAATAAAACCAAAAAGCAAGACCTCATCTAAGTTCTGCATCTGCAGTATCATGAAACTTTTGAAAGGGAGGAAGGTGTTGACAAAATAGATACTGATTATTTTCAGGCACTAATACAATTACTCATACTGTTATGCTGCTGATTTGTTGTCATTATTTTTTTACATTTACCATGTGGAAAAAAGCATCCTGTCAGTGCTACTTTCAGCCCTTAACATCAAATCCTTTGCTGGTACATTCAGTGAGGTTCCACTGAAAGCAATCGCTTCACCTGCGTTTACACCAGGGCTATAATCCAGACAAGGATTTTAAATCCTCACATCTGCTGGCCTGTGATAACTGTTTGATCGTGACATCCTGTATCTGATATGGGCTAGACATTTAATAACTTGTATGGCATCTAATGTGTCATCTTGTTAGAAAAGGAGACAAAGCTGAAAAGACATTTATCTGCAAGTTCTTATTTTAAGATAATCAATAAATTTTTCCATAATAATTGTATCCTGGCAGCATTCAAACAGCAGACACCGGACAAACAGAGCCGCAGTATTCCCTCTCTGTTCCTCAGGTGAATGAGGTAAAACTTCAGACGGACTCTCCTGCCTTAACAATCACAAAAAGAAGCCAGACAGGGAACATCAGCCTCTGAGACCTTTCTGCAATTATGAACAGACTTCCCTGTGCTGAAGCTTTGCATTTTTCTCAATCACAAAAAGAAGCCAGACAGGGAACATCAACCTCTGAGGCCTTTCTGCAATTATGATCAGACTTCCCTGTGCTGAAGCTCTGCATTTTTCGATTCTGTTCCAGCAGTGTCTTTCAGCATGCTGAGGGTGTGCATGGGGTGATGCTCCCATTCCCAGTGCCACCAAGGAGTTTGACACCCCCAGGAAACCATTAACAAAAGTCCAGTCTGACTTAGTGCATGGTCATTAGGCGCTAGAATCTAATGGGGGATCCCTTTCAAAATGGGAGCCTGGTGTATGGCCACTGTACGTCCTTGCCATAAAATACAAGAAGTGTCTCCTCTTTTCAGCTTTACTTTTGCCTGTGCACTGTGATTGTTACATTCTTCTGTCCTTGCTCTTTAACTTTTCCAAGTTTCTATCTTATCCCACCGTTGCTGTATTTGTACACTGTTTGGCACGATGGAGCACATTCTTGCTTGGGTCTTAGAAATTACTGTAACAAAAGTGATTAATAATGATATTAACAGCAGCAACCTTTCAGACCATGCATTTTACTGGGTGATAATTCAAATCCCAGCATTCTGCCAAGAAATCTTAGTTAAACTAAAAGGTGTGAAATTAGTCTGCAATTTTCCAGAGAACATATAATTTATTACTTGCATAAGCAGGTGATAATGTTCAGAAATGCATTTTCAAAGCTGCAAATGCATAGAAATAAAATTTTGTAAACTGGACCTTTTTACTTCACAATTAATCAAAAGTTATTTATGTAAATACGTTATCACTCAAAGGTTTGACTCCAGCATCATACAGGACTTCTTGACGCATTGGCTACTAGATACCAAGCAAGTAATACTTCAATCTTCTGTTTAGTTTTGGTGAAGATAGTATGTATTTCTGTTGTTCAGGCTGTTTCATAAATCATATGACATTATATGTGTGCATGGCTGCTTTACTTACCTGAAAAATCAATAGAGTGAACTAAGAATATTATACATGAATGTAGGATTTGCATTCATTTTCAACAAATACGCAAATGTACATGATTATAATCATGGGGGTTTTTGTCTCTCAGCCTTGAAGTTTCATGCTTATGAAGGTAATTTATGAGAATACTGCCAGGAAGAGAAGATATAGGTACCAGTGAAAATTCTTTTGATATATTATATAAATATTTTCCAAAGTGTTTTTGCAATGTTGACCAGACATGTTTATTTAGTAAGTTGTCTTCAAAATTCCTGTTACAAAGAATCTTTGCAACACCCTCCATGGATCTGAAATGCAAAGTCATAATTTTGTTTATGAGGGTTAGAAAGCTCAGTAGGCAAAAATCCTTTCACACTGTAGATTTTTATTTAAATTTGATTTAATTTAAAAAGAGAAGTTGTTTTTGCTGTCCTGTTTTAGGTCTGTATCAGTGAAATCCTCTTTTCTGTCAATCATATTTTGGGTCAGAATATATAGCCACAATTCCCCAAACGTGTTTCTACTTATCTTTATGCCGAAGTAGTCCTGCTGAGTTCAATGTTTTACAGATATGTAAAAAGTTAAAACATGCACATAGGTGTAGGTAGGATTGGTTCCTTAGTTGTCTGAATACCTTTGTGCACTTCAGCAAGCCTCTCATGACTCCATAAAGCTGTCTATTCACAGAAAATCAAAGAATAGGTAGTTCAACTACTTTAATGAATGAGTGAACGGAAGAACTTCTAATTAGGTCTTGTGTCAGCATCAACATTACCCTTTTTTACCCTTACCATTCTTAGTACCTTTTCACAACATTTGCAATAGTTGCTGAAGACTGTACAGAGTAATGACATAATGATATTCTGTACTCATTTTTGCTTTCAGAAGGATCCTTAAACTTTTGAAGAAAAAGTAAGCAATGAATATTCAGTTATGCCTTGCATTATGTGGGCTGTAATTTTTATTAGAATCAAATCAAGGTTATATATAACAGTTACAGCAAAACTCCCCTCATTCGGTAAAAGCTAAGGCAAATATTTGGGCAAGTGTTTATACTGGAAGGACATATAGAATTACATAAATGGTGGGAGAAAACTTACAATTGGAGACGCATTTTAAAATAAGTAGCTAGCCAAAATACAGCTATTTATTGTTTAAGATGCTGTTTATTCGCTGGATTAGTGAAAGGAAAGAAAGATAATTTCAATTACAACTGTTATCCATTATGTATATTAAAAGCTTTCCATTTTCACTGGTGACAACCACAGCATGCACACAACTATTGACTAGAAGCCTTTCATGAGGAATGCATTAATAGCATTTCTCCCTCTGGTAGATATAAATATTTAATCTATAGCTGAGGAAAACTTCAAATAGTTAAACTGGTCACCATATCATTCTCCATTCTCTTATCATGCTACTCCTCTCAGAAGTTTTACAGCAGGAAAGGGTGGAAATCAGTTTTCACTGCAGTATAACACATTCATTATATGCCTTGACTTTCAAAATACCCCCTTGTCATATTGTCTTGTTCTTGGTGCATGTAATTAGAAGTATAACTGAAAGCAGTGCAGTCTAGCTTCAAAGAGAGGCATATTAAGATGAATTGAGCATGGCTGTATTATCCAGATCTTTAACCATCCATACTGTTACAATCCTGTCCTTAAAGCTATGGGAGTAACCCTCTTTTCACAAGTTGGTACAAATCTCAACCACCTTGAACAGTTTGAAAAGAGTTTTTACATTTGGAATGAAAGATCCAAAACAAGTAATGTGAATCCTTGGAGGTTTTCAAGACTCAATGGGAGCAACCTGTTAACCGTGCCTTGAGCAGGAGGTTGGACTAGCGACCTCCTGACGTCCCTTCCAACCATAATGTCTGTATAGTTCTGTGCTATACTGGCCTTATTATGGCATCACTATGCTGTCTATATGTTGCAGTTCACATGCCCATGTTCCTATTTCATTCTACAGGCTGTCTTCTGTTGTAGATGTTTTCTACAGAAAGTGGTCACAGTCATATCTCTTTCTCCACAGTAAAATAAATGCCATTAACATGCATCTATTGAGCAGTAGGAAACTTCCAAATGACTGTCCTAGAAGAATTTGGAGGTTCAAAGGAAGTGTTGAATATGAAGTAATTCTGTAACTCTGTTTAAAGTGGCACCCACCTGCTAAACTGGTATTAAGCATGAAATGTACGTTTTCATTTTTCAATTTTTTCAATTTTTCAAAATGTTTTGGGCGTTGAGCCATAACAATGCAGCAATTAAAGACATTCTGCTGAGAAAACAAAACAAAACAAAAAAAACCTAGGGGTGAAACCATGCCTCACTCAAGTTGCATTGAAGGACCTTCTGAGTTCACCCAATGTTAAGGAAACATTTCCTCACTTGGTCCAGAGAAATTAAAACAGAGGTACAATGCTAGTATTGCATCACTACGTTATGTGGTGTTGGCTAAGAAAATAATATGCCTTGTCTATGCCAGGCTGATAAGCTAACTAGTCCTAATGGGCACTTAAGCTTTGAAGACTGGCATAAACAAATAGTATTCTACTAAAACACTAATTCTCGAAAATCCCTTTGCTTTCTATATTTAACTTCTCAAGTAAACATTTGTAAGTGTAAATGTTTCCTAATAGTGAGTAGAAGTGGTTCCAAATATCAGAGAAATGAAACAGAAAACTTCGCACAAGCATATTCATGAATATTCCTGGCTGGCTTAACATAGCTGTCATCGACATTCAGCACTCACCACTCACCGCAGAGCTTCAAACAGATTACATAAAATAGATGGAGAGACAGATGATAGATTATTCATTGAGAGTCAACCCCTACAGGGAGAGGGCTTACATTTCTCTGATTTTTCTACTCCCTCATGATAAAGGTTACACTGTAAAGAAACGCAAACTGTCCTCCCATTCAAGTAATAGCAGTGTCTGACTGTGACTACTTTGATAGATTTAAATGAGATAGGAAGCATCAAATGTTACAGTTACCTAGCCTAAGACCTCACTGCAAAAAAAAAAAAAAAAAAAAAAACCCAAAAACAACAGGCAAAAAATCCCCCACAGGATACTTAGCATAGCTGCCCAGAAAAAAAATTTCCCATTGTGCAAAATGATATCTGACATTTCAGATCTGTTTTCAAAGTGTATGGAGAAAAAAAATACAAAACACTTAAAAAGTTAACAGCTAAACAGAAGTCACTGACAACAGGCAATGGCCTTATAATACAGCACCAGCACAGGATGGGTAGGAGCAATTCAGAGCCTTAGAACCTTAAATTTTATTCCACCATATCTCAGATGAGCAGTCAGTAATGTATCAAGTTATTCTACTTTCACCTACCATCCTGCCCACGTAGTAAGATTTACAATATCGTGGTAAAAAGTAATTCATTGTCAAAACAAATATATTTCCATGTCAAATTTAATTTGTAATAAAATCATGCTTCTAGCAATAGCAACAAACCAACTGAAAAATGCTAGTGAATGTGAGCTACTAAAGTCAAACTCAGCTTGAAACATTCCAATCTCTACTTGAATTTCACAGAGAAGCTAATGCAAGCAAATGCTAATCACTAATGTTAATAAATGTCAGTTTCTGTGAAAATGTACATTACTGGTAGTGAAATCAAATTTCCAAATTGATTGGGCTAAACCTGTATAGTTGCTAGATATTAAAGTTGATATTGGACATCTGAGTTAGTGTTGTGCAAGCACAGAAACATACTGAAATATTTTGCCATTCAAATAATGGGAAAATACTTATGCATTTTTAGACAACTCATTAAAAAATCATGTCAGTCCAACATACTGTTCTTTAATGTACCCCTAACTCCCTGGGAGTCTGTGATTGTAGCACTCCAGATCTCTCATCACTAAGCCAATATTTTGCAGCTCATCTCATCAGCATAGTTTTAATGGTCTGAGGAATATGTATATGTGAAACTTAGTGAGTCTAGTGGTTTGTCTGGAATATATAAAAGACTATATCCAGATGTGGAACTGGAACCAGTCACATTCAACAAGCACACCACCCTATCTAAACAGGGCTAGAAAAAATAATAACTGAACCTTAGGAAGTAGTAATTATGCCAATGAGATAGTCCAGCCAAAGCAAAAATAAAAAAATAAATTGGCTATCCCATTTTGTTTGTAGAAATAGGAATAAAAACTTGAATTTCCAAAAATATAACACGAGAAGATGCAGAAAGATGTTGAAAAATTGCTTTCCTTTATCCTAGGGACATGTTTTGCCTGGTAGATCTAGTAAGAAGGTCAGACAGAGATATGAAGGCTGACAAGAGGATTAAAAGGAACTTAGAAATAGTGAAAAGATACAAAAAGCTCTCAGAGAGTTGGACCTTGGAAGGTTAATTTTTACAGATAGGTTAACTAGAGCATGAGTCCATAAGCAGCAGAACTGTGCATGCTCCATTTCTGAGAATGGGAACGGAGCACAGAATTTGCACCACAGCTCAGCCCAGGAGCTGAGCAGAAATTTTGCACCACATCTGAGCCCAGAGATGGTGGAGTATCTAATTATTGCCCAGGCACAGCATACATTAAGAAACACAAGATCTAATATAGGGCCCTCAGTTATATGAATGCAAGGAGAGAGCATTCACAAGGTTTGTAACTGCTAAATGAAGGTTTTCTACAGAGAAGCAAGAACAATACAGTGTGATTAAGTTCTTATTCTATTTTATTTGCTTTAAAGACAAGAAAATTTTATTCTAACATTCCTGTAAGTCTCTCCTCCTTTTAGGAACAGTTCCTATTTTGAAATCATGAGGCCCAAGTATGGTTAGACTTCCTACAGAGAAAGAATTAACTGCTGATAACATTAAATAATTTAGCAAAATATTCATATACTTTACAATAATATACATAAGTTGCTGAGCTTGTACTTCTTCATCTCCACCAAGATTTTTAAAATTTGCTCTTTATGATTGTATTCGTTTCTCTCCTACTTGACAAACTACTGCTTAAATATAAAACCTGTTGCAAAATCTGTTAGCCTTACTAATTTGTTTTAGCATTTTAATTCGTCTACAGTATAAATATCTTTCATGAGTTTAGCTTCTTTTTCTGAAAGATCATTTGAATAGTTTTAAAGAACTTACAAACTGTTCACTGATCCCACAATTATTGTCTTCACAACCATTTTTCAGTTGGTTGGTTTGTGCTTTAAATTACTGCAATGTTTTGCCTGTCCCTTTTTATAGATGATAAAAATGAGTATGGATAGCCTTCTTTTTGTATCCAGATGGAGCAGGAACAGTGGAAAAACACACGACATTGAGTATTTAAATCAACCATCTCCTTGAAGAGAGCCACAACCACTCAATATAAACAAATTGAGTAGGATAAGAACGAATTTTTAAAACACATAGGTGAATATATTTCCAATGGGTAACTTTTGAAAATTAATAATTTTGAAGAAAGGACATTTCTAGCTTTTCAAACTACTCTTGTCCAGTTGGTCAATTTATCTATGCAAATTCATTAAAGGTTTCAGAGAATTGAAGTAATATCCTGTCCATACGACTTTTTCACAAGGCATGTTAGTTCTCCTTGAGTAAAGCCATAGCAAGTTTCTGGTGTTAAGTGTGCTTCTTGCCTGAAAGCCTATGTGCTGTGCAAAAGGATTTTTCTTCTTTTGAAAGGCAAGATTCTGGGTACCTTTGTCTGACTGTGCAGAGCAGTGACTGCATTGCCAGGAGGCCTGCACAACCCCTGAGTGATGGCCAGGAGAATGTGGGTACCTGGAACCAGCAGAGTATGGTTTGTTAGCACCAGCTGGAGCTCAGGGTCACTCTGGTGACACAAAGAGAGAAAAATCCAACTCTTCTGAAGACAGGTAAAAAAATCCTCATTGATTTCAATATTGCCAGCACTTACTTGGCACCTCTGTTTCCCAGCTGGCAGAAAGGGATAAATCTGAGTGTCCTGTCTCTTTCCCACCACTAGGATGAAGACTAGTCTTATGGGGAAGGCAACATTGTATTTAAAATTTCCAGTTGTCATGCATGAACATATGCAATACTACCCTGACTTGATCAGATCTCTGTAGTTCCTACAGACTCTCAGTGATACTGTTTGTACAGGAATCCTCCTCCTATGTAGTCACATCTTTTGAAGTGCAATGGAGTCCAAATAACAAACATAAAAGAATTAAGTCTTCTTTACCTCATTTCATGATCATTTTGCTAGTTGTTATGTCATCTAACATACAGACTTTATCTTCAAATCCAAAAAGGATGCCAGTGGCTGTGCTTCAGACATTGCAGTCATATTATTTAACTTCTTATGACTTCCAGCTTACATTAATTATTATTTTTCACATCAGGCTTAAGACAGAAAAATTAAATATATGTATTTAATGCTCATATGTTGACAAATTTTCTTAACCAGTAACATGGCTACTGCATTTTTATAGATAAATTCTCCAGGGTGGAATTGTTTATTTATAGTTCTGTATAGTGTATGTCTTTTCTTAGGTCAGCCCTTTTGAGGCTTTTTAGTCAACAAGATGTGCATTGTTTTTTTTATCCTGCGACTTTCTGTAAGTTCAGAGGGGACTGGATCTTGTTTCCATTTTGCATTTTGTTTGACATTACACATTTTTGCACTTTGATTAGAGATTGCACTTACTAAACTATCAATTCCTGAATTTGTGTGGTAAATCTAACTCCTCTGCAGAACCTTGAATAAACCTAAATATCAGTTTTAAGTGTCTGAAAAATATATGTAGTTTTGTTTATTCTTGGTCTTATCTGCATCTGAGCTAAAATATAGACTGTTGACCAGTGCCGATTTTCAGATTTTTTGTGGACATAAATAAAACTGCACAATTTTTGAATCAGTTATGCTAGAGTTCAATAATCAAATGATAAAAAGTCAGTGTCAATGAAGTGATTTCGAAGAGACTTCTGACACAGAAACAGTGACGTATCTTAGAAACAGACACGTATCACAAAAGGCTGCTTAATCAGACTGTGTCTGTACTCATGTGAATTTAACAATGACAACTTTATGAGGGCAAAGCACTGTCAGTCAACCTAAGACATGCAGACAAAACGACTAATATTGTTAGTAATTAAATTTATTACAAGGATAAATCTCTCAAGACAGAAATTAGATCTAAATTTTTTACAGAATACAGCACACCAAGATGAAATCCAAATTTGGCCTAACTAGCACAGTAAGTGGTGTAGAACCCAGAATCTTTGTACCATTTATGTCACCAAAAACATTTCAAATCTATGAGTAGGTATTTCAACAAGACTAAAGACAGAAGATTGCTTCCTGTTTCACAGAAAGTAGTAGTGAATAGGTGAAACAAAACTTATAATTAAAACCAATGACACACCTGTTTCAACATTAAATTTCAAACAGGAACTTGCTCTTCAGGCAGATGCATAATTAAGATGAAACATGTAGAGTTCCCAGTGCCACAGGTTATGAGTAACTTTTTGTTTTTTATCCATGACAGACAAGTTTTGAAGAAGTTTACTTTAGATCTAGACTGCTTAACAGAAAACAGTTAAAACAAATTATGCCACCCTAAAATTCATTATTTTCAGATTTGTCACCGATTCAAAACATTTACAAAACAAAAAATAGCTGGAATAATTGTGCTTGTTTATGCGCTAGTTACAGAATGCTATCCTTTACAGAAATTTTTATCCAAGGACCAACACCTGGGCTCTTCACAAAGCTGGTGGTTTAATTAACTTGGAAACCTCTGTAGCTATTTCTAATACGTGCTGTATATTTTTGGTTGGACAGTAAACCCACCACAGGTAAAGGTTAATTTTTTTGACCCATAAAGAAAAACAAAAACAATCATTGGTCTCAGAGCAGAAACATCACAGAATCTTTAAGCGGCTTATTGGCTGAATACAGCAGGATGATAACCAAAATTGGTTATGTCTGCACTCACTCAAAATTGGTACTGAAATAAATGAAAACAGCTATACAACCCCATCAAACAAACAAACAAACAAACAAACAAATAAATAAATAAATAATCTAATGAATAGTATGACTAGGAATAGCTAAGAAACTGCAGCTACGAACCAAACTAAGCAGCAGCACCATTGGTACCTCAAACTGGTATAGAGGGTGTTTACTTGCAAAACTACAATATTACTTTACTAGACTTGTTTAGAAGTAAAATTTGTATTAATATGCAAAATTCTATCCTTAGAGGCATTTATACTTCAAATCATACCTGCTGAGTTCACAGCACATAAAATGCTGCTTCACTATGATCTTTATGATTTTAAATGTATTTATTATTTATACTTAAGTTTATCCAACATGAATGTATGTAGCATTATCATCTATGCCCAAATATACACAATAACTCATAAAAACAAACTGCAAATAAATATTGCCCTTGACAGCTAAATTATAGAAATAGGGAGCAATGGAAATTTTGGAACACGTTTGACAGTGCATTTTACAGCTCTGCTCATTATTTATCTTGCCTTGGAGTGTCATTCAGAACTTGTATCTTCATTGGTAATGGTGCTCATAGCAACAGGCAAAGCTTGAAAAAGGTAGTGTGTCCCTTTTCTTGTGGAGCTTCAGGAGTTGACAATTATAATGAAAACATTAAAAATTGAAAAAGATAAGTACAGAAGGGAAGTGAGAAACATCTCTGAAGTTCTGAAATGGAGATTTATGACAAGGAGATTTACAGAATGATTTTTATGTAGGTTCTTGTTCAGAAGGCAAAAAAAAAAAAAGCCACATTTGGAATACGACTGAGGAAAATCACCTCCATCTCTCAAAATTGGAAATGGTGATTTGTAAATGAATAGGATAGCATAGCTCTGTGTGATTCTCAATGCACCTTTCCTGAAGCATAACCTCAGGGTGACAATGAAACTCACAGAAGAGAATCAATCACATTGCCTAGAAAAAACTCTTGGGAAAAAAGATAAGGATGCCAGGTACTGGCAGGTCAACCTGTGCAGAGATATAAAACAATTATGTCTAAAGTCAGCTTCACTTGAATGACTGAGATTGCCTAAATCTTAATCAGTTTTACAAAAGAAGAACTGCATTTCAGTGCAACATATTGATAAGTACTGTTATTCAGACTTCATTTAATTTAAAACAGACAACTTCGTTTTAGTTACATGCAGTACAATGCTGTTTTAAATGTACATGTAGAGATTAGCGGCTAAATCAAGCTGAATAGAGGAAGACATAGACAGAAGTACAGAAGGAGCTGGAACAGAAAGAGGATCAGCAGCAGAGCTGTTGTTTGCAATTGTACCCCAGAACAAGCTCTGAACCTGCAGCCTGTTGCAAGGAGAGGCAGCAGAGCAGAGGAATGTGAGATTGGGGTAGGTAGTCTGGACCAGAGGCAATGTTTCCTGTTCTTTTCTAATGCTTGTCTCATTGTGGTATAAGTTTTTAATTAAAATATATTAATCTCTTCCTGGAAGGAGTGCGACTAAGGGTCCTGGTCACCATCGTAACAGCTACTGAGTCTGACAAAAAAGTTATCATAAAGACAGCTTGAGGCATCAGCAATCCCAGAGAATTTGGGGCGTCTCTGTGTTTGCAGGATACAGTGGATAAAAGCACTGGCTTGTAACTTGAGAAAAATGGATTCACATGTTGACCTGTCACAGCCTTTCCTCTGGTACTGAGAAAATGTCTCAGTCTGTTAGTGTTTCAGTTCCCACTTTGTGGAGCAGTGGGGGAAGTACTTCCCTACTTCAGGAGTGTGACACCAGGGCAGAGACATTAAAAGCTCTGAGGTCGACAGATACACCATGAATGCATGCTATAAATATGTACAAGATAAAAAGATACAGCTATAACCTCTTAGACAAGAGAATGACAGCAGTAATTGATACATGCCAGCTAGAAAAAATACTAAATAAACGATGTGGAAAGCCATAGTAACGGGTATAGGAGCAACTGTGGGAAATACAAGGAAATCTGATTACTTTAGATAAAGAGAAATATTTGGCACTGAACTACAGAGGTCACCTCAGAGCTGTGGAAACATTACCTTGTCCTTTCTTGATTTTTATTTATCTCTAGCTGGCCAGAGCTATTGGGTGTTTGAGAAAATTTTAATGCTTTCAACTTCAGCTTAGGTAGTGATAGCAAAACCCATGGACTTTCTCTCTAATCTCTTCTTCTGAGTATCTATTAAAGACATCACCAGCTAAGTCATTCATTCTTCATGTTTTTTATACTATTTCAACTACAAAGTGCCAATTAGACATTATTTTAACAGAAAGAGTTTCTTGTTCTTAAAAAGAAACCAAAACCCAAAACCAAAAAATCCTACAAAAAAACTGTAGAATAAAACCCACTTATCACTATAGTGACAAACCAGTGGTTCTATTCTAAAGTAAGAGGAAATGGAATCTAGAGGAACTTCATGTTTTGGCACCTTTCCGGGGTACTGTAAGTAAGCTCTCTGGTTTGAATGAAATACCATATTTGTTATATGTTATTAGCAGATCTACACATTCTGTACTCCTCAGTAGAGACTCCCTGTAAAAAACATCTTTCTTTTCTGTGGAATGGATGAGGGAGAGACATGTATGAGACATGAACCTCAACTGTAAACATCTTTCTTTTCTGTGGAATGGATGAGGGAGAGACATTTTGAATGGCTACTTTTTAAATGTGTATTAATGTGAATAGGATTCATTGAAAGGAGGTAAAAGCATTAGGAAAGGATGAATATAGCTGAATTCTACACCAGTTAAACCTGCTATGAAACTAATAATTAAAGATTTAAATTAAAAATACCAGACAACATCATGCACTGAACAGGTTCTGCATAAAATTTCCTGGAAATTAATTCTGTAATTCATTATATGATGCAAATTATAATCTTTCATCTTCTAATACTCAACATATCACTTTAAAAAATAGTATTATCTAAGTATCTTTAAAATGATTTGTTATAATGGAAAACTTAAAAAACCCTGAAAATTAATGACAATCCATCTCCGCCTAAAAGAAAATAAAGGTCTAAGCAAATCTTGAAGTAAACTCTGTCCTGGAGTCTTGTCCAGGTGTCTTTCACTATATTCTCTGAAAATATCACAAATTTATTTTCAAGATTCAGTGGCTTTAGGAACTGAATAGATTTCATGCTCAAATAAGTGAGAAGAGTTTATTGTGTTTTCAAATTGTTTACTATTTAGAAGGCCTCTTGGAGTCTGACAGCTTCTCACTCAATTATCTACACTGAAACTCCAGAAGGCTGGGACACTTTTTCTCTTTAGAACTGTTTTCTGACAGTTTTTACTTTCTGAAAAAGTAATGTCTTATACAAAACTTAGAGGAATCAGAGGCTTAGGATCTCTTAACTGTGGTTGTTTCCTTTTTATGTCTTGACTAGTTCTCTGATCAACAGGGTTGTTTTTTCATTGTGCTTCCCTAGAGCTGGCAGACTAACCATCTGGGTACTCTTTAATCTTGAAAGAATATTTTACACTTTCTTAAGAAGGAGTTGGGTCAGGTTTTCTGAACACAGAAGAAATTTCCTTTAGATTAATGCTTTTATACCTCAACGCCTCAGACCTAAATATGCTCCAGTGAAGAGAGCAGTTGAAAGTAGTCAAACTTTACTCAGACAATTTCTATGAAAAAAGATTACTTTGTGTGGTCTTTACTTTAAATAGTAAGAAAAATTTAAAGTCAAGAGTCAAAAAAGGCAGAAAATACCAGTGAAATTTACTGTAGGCTACTTTCTTTCATCTACTTCCATACAGTCAAGACAGATGCACACTGTATAATATTATACTGGAAGTGATTCTCTAACATATTTGCCCAAGGCTCAGCTGAATCTCAAGAGCTGGAGAATTTGAGATCTGTTGAGATCTCTTACAAAATATTTCTAAAAAAAGAAGTCAAAATCAAAAGCCCAGGGTAATAAAAAGTCCTTTCTGGACTCATTATCAGGTAAAAAAGCAGACCATTGGCTTTAAACTGATATTTAATACTCCATCAGTAAGCTAACCAATAAGCATAAAGAATGAGTTTTTGACCATTGCAATACTTAAGCTTTTCTTCGTTTAAGTCCTGTAAGTGTGCAAGGCATTAGACCTACAGCTATGACACTGATCAGCTAGCTATTGACTAACTTCTACACCCTTCACATTCCCACCCCTACCATAAAGTAGGCTAGATTTAGTTTCAAAAGCAAACTGCTGAGCCTGTCCTTTTAAATATAAACAAAAGCACACTTAAATCCGCAACACACTAATAGTTAATCTTTTAACACCATAGCAGGAAAAGCACTCTGTTAAACAGCATACCTCCCTGTGAATTGAAATTCCTTTCAGCAAATGTTGTTTGAAGTCCAAAGGGCAGTCTTCTACTTACATCCCTACTGATTTTTCACAGCATCTGCCAGAAGTGAGCAAAACTCTCCATAAAATAGCAGTTAGCAAAGTTTACAAAGGTCATTCTTATGGAGGTAGCAAACAGTAGTGAAAGGACAGACTATAAAAGAATCCCAAACTCTTCTGTGACATCCAAATTGTTGTCAATAATCTTTTACAATTTTTAAGAGAAAAATTTGTGACATGCTCTTGCTCCAGGTATTTCTGAATATAGAGATATTTCAGAAAACACTGATAAGATCTGAAAGAGGATTACTGAAAAAGTGACAAGGACAAAGGATCTTTTTAGGAAGGTGAGCTTCAACAAACAGCAAGCATCCCTCAACCAAACTATTTAGTATAAATTGTAATGAAAAGAATGTTCATGATATCGAATACTTATCATGGAAACTGCTAAGGAGAATTCATGTTGCTATTCATGGCACGGAAATAATTTCATGAAAGTGCCCCTATGCAGTAATTACTATACCATAAAATACCAGCGCTTCATTTAGCATCGATTTATCTGGCATAATGAAAATGAAACCAAGAATGAAACTTGGGGTTAATTCAGGGTCGAGGTGGACTCTCCAGTACTGTAACAGTCTTTATTCATGTTATGATTTGGAGCTTTACCAGAGTGTCCCAAAAATGTTTCTGCAATAGTAATTTTGAAGGTTTACTGGTGCTCTTTTAAGTTTTCTATTTTTATTCTCTATTTTTTTGTTCGACCTCATACTCTTGATTATGCATTTTGCTCTTCAAAGCTTTTTCTTACTTCTATACAATCCTATGCTGTATTATAATTTTAGTAATTTTCTTTTTAAAATTTGTTTCATCAGACACAAACTCTCACAAAGATGTTTATTTTAGTTTACGATCTCTACTAAGAAGCCATATGGGTGAGCTGTTTCTCCTTTGCTTTATCTCTTTTTTAATTTAGGAGTGTCTGGGGATCCTAAACTATGATCAATATTTTATTGTCTATTTTCAATTAGTAATAAATGTTTGTTTCTTGATATTTCCTGAGGCACAGTGACCACTAACATTGTATTCACATTTGATGACTCAGATATAATTATTTTTTAAGAAACTCATCTAATTTACTTTCAGCTAAAGGAAAACTTTCTATGTGACTAATTTTTAATGAACAGTCCCAAGAATAAAATGAGTAAGCATTGAGGAACTATTTTGTTAAAGTTTGGCCTGACTGAGCATTTGTTCTATTTAGGTATAGACAGAGCTTTCCATAATGACTACTTTGTGGGATGCTATCATCTCCTTGATCTTGTGTAGTTTGTATTTTCTGAATCTTTTTTATCTTTATGACTGAAAATGTAATGGTAGTGTGCTTATATTACTGTGACTTGAAGCTGCTGGCTGAGTACCTCCACTTATTGCTTTCCCAAGCATAAAAAATTCTATACACCAGCAATTCCTAAACAAAATAGCTATTCTGTCCTCCCAGTTTAAGGCATACACTCACTGTATAGTGCTTAATTTCTGGAATTCTACTATTTGGGGAAATTACTATTCTGTCATTTATTGCTTGTCATTGAGATACCTCTCTTTTTTGTTCTGTTTTAATTTTTCCAGTGGGTATATATACATTTGGATTATCTCTGACTTTTTAGTCATTACTTAAGTTTTTATTGACACAGATTTTTCTACTAACATGGAAATATAACCTCTGTGGTCACACATTTCCTCATTTTGAACTGGCCTGTAAGTACTAAAATACAAATCAATTTCTGTTATGATATTTTCAACTGGATTGAAACCAATAAATCCTGGAAATTTTACACTGAGAAGAGTATGGATAATGAAAAATGTTTCCTACAAGGACCATTTCCAATTTTAAGTGGATTTACTTCAGTCTTGTTTGGTTTGCTTTCTAGTTTACATTCATCAAAAGTTTTAGTAAATATATTGGCAGAATATCCTAAAAAAATAATAATTCTTTTCTTGGTATTGGTGACTGAAACCAGGACAGTGACATTTGCAGAAAATAAATTCTGCTGTTTAACAATTCTTTGCCAGAAATGTGAGTTTAAGAGGCTCGTCTTCTTCAAAAGATAAGTAGATATAATATCTATTTATTTATACAGGTAACGATTTTGGTGCTTAACCTACAATTAAAATTACCAGAAATCTATGTTGAGTATTGGCAATATTATATTCAGTAACAGAATACATTGAAAGAGCATAGTTATAAACTACAGAACAAACATTCACATTCATTATTTTCCATGGCAAACTACTGAATCAAGGAACAAACTCAGGAATATCATTATGTGTGTTTGAACGACATGTTAGCAAACAAAACATCTTGCCAATGGCGTATTTTGAAATCCGTATCCTGATTCACAGTCTCCTGTGACAGCCAACAGACAAGATTCTGCTAAAATGCTCAAGGTCTTTATTAATTGTACTTATAGTATTATCGGGCATTAGTTCAAAATGATTACGCAAAAGATTATTGCTTATGTCCCCAAATTATCATTTGCTGAGAAAAGTTGTGTACAGTGTAGAAGTAGTTTGTGTTACTATGTGCGTTCTTATATAAATAAATATATATATTTTATTTGCAACATGGGAAATAATCACATAAGTACAATGAGGTGAAGCACTGAATGATTTGTCTCAGAATGGAGACAAACATACATCCTGAGAAAATCTTTTACAGAGCGCAGTCTCAGGTAGGAGTCTGACTTCATAGACTTCAAGAGCTTCGTTCCTTGCAGGCTGACCAGAATGTACAATGACCATTCCATTTCACTTCATCCTCCTCTTTATTAAATAGGTTTACATATGTATTTTTTCCCAACAGCTATGAAGACTGCACAAGTAAATTACATTTTTTAATCATTCCTGTACTGATCTTTAGTACACGCACTTTCTTATTTTAAATAAATATCTGGAAAATAAATCGGATTAGGTTGATAAGGTAAATTAATCTCAGAAGAACTTAGTTATTAAAAAAATCTTAAACACAATATTCCTTTTCTTTTACTATAAATAACTGTTTCATCAGGAAAAAGAACTGAAAATTAGTTCTCTTACATGATTTAGCAAAACGGTCTCCTGAAATGTTTTCTCACCAAAAATTCTGGCCAAAACATTAATTATATGGGGCCTGTCTTTAAAATTCAAAAAAGTTGCTCAGAGAGCATGGCTCTAGAACTGCAGATTCCCTGCTGTTCTTGGCTTTACAGTTTTCTATGGTATGATTAATGTTGTTTGATAGTATCCTGGTATGTACATATGATAGATGAACAGCTGCACACTTTCATGTACTACTTTAAACATTTAAAAAACATGAAGATACTGAATTGCAATAAACAGTTGAAGTACTCCAAAACAGACCTCGCAGACTCAGTGCTACTTGTCATGTAAGGCATTAAGTAGATCTCACTAGGGATGTTGAAGCCATTGACAATGTCTAGTCTTTAAAAAGACACAGATTAACTGAGTTATACTCTTTGGGGCCTAATGGTTTGGCAGACTGATGATGCTGCAAGAAGCTCAGACATAAGGTAATTGCCTCTTTCTTTTTTTAATATATATCAGCAATTACATGTTAAGTAATGTACCCGTAATAATCTATCCTTTTCTCCTAGACTTAATGTGACTAGGTATTATTCTGTACAAGACTCTTTTTGCTCTTAAAGGTTGCAAATTACCTTTGTGTCAAATGGAGATCCTTGTTCTCTTCTGCTAGTATATTGTGGTCTGTATGAGTCCCTGTTATGTTCACTGTTATCAGAGGGTGTTACTATTACGTTTAAGAGGAGGAAATACTAGAACAGAATGAATTAACCCTGGGAAAATGTTAGTAACATTGTTGCCTGCATAATTTTGCTTACACAACCGAAGTTCACTTGAACTGTGCAATGAATAGGTGATTACAAGAAAACTATTTGTATAATCTCCTATTACAGGTTTGAAACAAGATAATTCCTTCTGGATTAAAAGTTTTCTCTCTTACTGGTATTGGCTCTTCCCTTTATGCTCAAGGCAGGAGAATTTATTCTTCTACTTTTTCACTTTATCACTCTTGCTTTGTCTATAAGACTACTCAATAAAACCTACAGAACTGTACAAAAATTATCTCTTTGTTGGAACTAATTATAGAAGAACTAAATATAACAGGTCTAGAAGATACAAATAAGCAATGGAAATTACAGTGGAATCTACCTCCCAGACATGATTTTCCTCAATTTCTTATATTTTATAATTCACTTCAAATTTTTTCTCTATCTGTTTATGCCACTGTCAAGCTCTACTAGACATTCCTTTATCTTCTTCCCATGGCAGTGAAGGAAGAAAGTACTTAATTTTATAGTGCTACCTCTGCAGCACTGGAGAACTATTAGGTGGGCTTCACCTGTCAGGTGGATTCCTCTGTTTGGAGAAGAGAATGACATTCAATACAAAGAGGACTTTTTGTCCTTATATATCCTGAGAATGCTTTCTAGAAATGTTAAGAGAACAGTAGAATGAGATTGCCAAGGTTTTCCATAATGCAGGAATCATAAAACATAAGTTCGGTCAGTGGCATTTCCTTACTCTTTTTCATTCATGGAATCATAGGATCATAGAATGGTTTGGTAAGAAGGGATCTTTAGAGATCACATAGTTGAACTCCCCTGCCATGGGCAGGATATCTTTCACTAGATCACGTTTCTCAAAGCCCCATCCAACCTGACCTTGAATAATTCCAAGGATGGGGCACCCACAACTTCTCTGGGCAACCTATTCTAGTATCTCTCCATCCTCACTGTAAAAATTTTCTTCCTTATATACAATCTAAAAGTACCATCTTTCAGTGTAAACCTGTTGCTGCTTGTCCTGTCGCTACAGGCCCTGGTAAAAAGTCTTCCTCCATCTTTCTTATAAACTCCATTTATATATTGAAAGGATACAGTAAGTTCTGCCCAGCGTCTTTGGTTCTACAGACTGAACAACCCCAACCCGCCCAGCCTTCTTCATAGGAAAGGTGTTCCAGCCCTCTGATTGTTTTTGTGGCCCTCCTCTGGACCCAATCCAACAGGTCCATGTCTTTCTTGTACTATGGTCCCCAGAGCTGGATGCAGTACTTTAGCTGGGGTTTCACCAGAGTGGAGTAGAGGGGCAGAATCACCTCCTTTGACCTGCTGGCCACACTTCTTTGGATGCAGCCAAGGATACAATTGGCTTTTTGGGCTGCAACTACACATTGCTGACTCAGGTCCAATTTTTTGTCTACCAGCAGCCACAGGTCCTTCTTGGCAGGGCTGCTCTCAATCCATTCATCCCTCAGCCTGTAATGATATTGGGGATTGCCCTGGCCCAGGTGTGGGACCTTGCACTTGACCGTCATGAGGTTCACATTGGCCCATGCTTCAAGCTTCAGGTGTCAACCACACCACCCAGCTTGGTGTCATCTGCAAACTTGCTGAGGGTGCACTCGATCCCATTGTCTATGTCACTCATTTAGATATTAAATACTATTGGTCTCAGTACAGACCCCTGAGGGACAGCATTTGTTACTGGTTTCCACTTGGACATTAAGCCATTGAGTATAACCCTTTGGATGTCGCTATCCAGCCACTTCCTTATCCATCTAACAGTCCATCTGTGAAACCCATATCTCTCAAATTTAGTGGCCAGAATGCTGTGGGGGACCATATCAAATGCCTTACAGAAGTCTTGATAGATTACATCCCTAGCTCTTCCCTTGTCTACTGATGCAGTTACTCCATTCTAAAGGTCACTCGATTAGTCAGATGACTAATAATCCATAGTAGATTGAGGAATATGTGCAGAACATAATGGGGAGGAACTGAGCCTCCAGGCAGAGCCCTACCCAGGTGAAGAGCATTGCTTCTTTCCAGAACCCTTAATAATTTGCATTGGTATTACCTCTCAGGCATTTGCATGGATGGATCCTATGAAAGCACTGCTAAAAAACGCATTTACATCTCAGTCATTATGCTGGTGAACCTTTGTTCCTATTGAAATCCTTGTTCTCTGTTTCAGCACAGTACTGTTAAGTAGTCCATTTATCATTATTGTTTTCACAAAAAAATGACTTAATTATTATCTTTTGAAAAGACATCTTTGAACAGACATTCATTCCTACCCTCAGAACAGATGTTTCACCTCCTGCATCAATTGCTCATTTATTGGTTAATGGTTTAGGTTTACAAGCACAAATGAATGTGTTCTTGCCGAACTTATATTAAGATTAACCCCTCTGGTGATATTAAACTTCATTTTCCTGTCTGCTTTATCCACCACAACTCCTGCATATCATGTAATTTGAACTATTTTCCAATGTCTGAAACCACAGAGTCACCTATTCCCCTCACCCACCTCTAAACTTCCTTGTGACTCTTGCGAGTTCAAGGACACGCTTTCACTTGTGGTGTTCTATTGGGCTAAAACTTGTTTCCTCTCCTCTCTAAGCCACTGAATCATTTCTTTAAATCTCACCTTAAAACCTCCCTGCCCTCTTTAACCTATGATTCACAACCTCTGGAAAACATTTTTGTGATATCCTTTATGAAGCATGCACAGTAAAAAGGAAATTTATTGTAGTCTTATTGAAGCAAGCTATACTTGAGGTATTAATGTGGTTGTGGATTAAGGATCCTTATAGGGTCCACTCAAGATAGATTGACCCTTGCAGAATCTATTAAAGTCTGAGTTTTTACATCCACCCACCTGAAAAACTTATACCTATTCCCTTGCAGGCTTGTAGGCTGTTGGTTTTTTTGCCTTTGAACTCATAACTTTACTCCTTATGTCAGATGACACCACTGAGTTTTGCCCAGCTTCAACAAGGTGCCCATTCTCGGCCCAACAGAACTGAGCAAAAGGATGCAGTTCCCTTGCCTCTGTCTCACTGTCCCTTCAGTGACCAGTACCATTTCCCCCATCCTGACTTTAGATACTGTCCAAAGAGAGCAGCACTGGAATCAAAAAATCACAGAACTCCTCTGTTGATACAACTAAATGAAGGATGGAAGTTTTTCATTGTTTCCTTATCTAAACAGTCTGTGGCAGATGGCAGATTCAGATGTCTATTACAAAATCTGGGCAAGACAAAGAATTTGATCTTCAATTGGTCCTATCCAATTCAATGAGAGGATGCATGGAGACAAACTCACAAAGCTAGGTCGGCTACACAGTAAAGGTGAGGTCTAAGAAAAAATATGTGTGAAAATTAGTAGGATGGTGTGGCACAAACAGTATCATCCAGAAACTCATGTGAATGGTACCTATTTATAAGGCTGGTATTCCTACACATTCACAATGCACTCATCATTGTAGCAGGTAATTTTCTCTTACTACTGTTGAAAAGGCCATTTAAATCTAGCTTTTTTGTTTAGCTCAGCTAAGTATTTTATGCTCATGCTCATTTTTCACAGAATCACAGAATCACAGAA
>NW_010525491.1:4120-21924 GCF_000687285.1 Phaethon lepturus | reverse complement strand
GTGCGCCCGGCTCCTCGGCCGGCAGCAAAGGGCAGCAGCCGCGATCCGCCTCGGCCGGGCCCGCCGCGGGGGAGTCTAAGCCCAAAGGCGGTAAGAGCTGGGGCAGCGGTGAGTGCCTGGCCGCGATCGGGGGGTCCCGGGGCTTTCAGGCCGTTCGCGATGGCCACTCGGCGGACCTTGGATCTCGCTGGTGGGTGGGAAGTGGGGGAAATTAGGGAGGGAGGAACGGGGTAATCGTTCCTCCGCGAGTGAGCAGCGTGGGGCTGTGGGGCCGATGGCCTTGTGCTGGGGTTGGGCTTATCGTGGAGCTGAACTTCTCCTTGTCGGGTTGTTTGTCTCTCAGCCGGGTTTTAATAGGTTTCGTTTCAAGTCACTGCTTGTTTTTGCTTTCTTTTTCCTTCCTCTTCTGGCTTTGTTCACTGTTAGGTAGGCTGTGGTTCCTAGCCTCCTCTTCCTTTAAGGATTAATGCTTTATCGCCATCAGCATTGGAGTAATCGGTGTTAGAGCCAAAACTCTGGTTTTATAGCAAGAGTGTATGTTTGCCAGTGCTTATTGAGAGAAACCTTACCTTTGTTATATACTCGAGTGGGCTTTTACATGTTTCCTGAGGACGATACACAGCATTCCCCTTACCAGCTGTATTTCAGTAGTCTGCTTTGGAGGAGTTCAGAGTTAGTTACATATTGTTTGCTTATCTGGCATTTAAACCAAAGTGTTACGTCCGTCATTGCAAACAGCTAGTTTTGCTGACATAGCAGTTCCTGAGGAGCCATTAAGGTTCCTGTCATCTATCTTTTCAAGGTAAGACCTGAGCCACCTTCAGTTCTCTAAAGCGGTTTGGGAGCAGAGTGTTCTGGCAACCTTGCATTTTTTTCTAAAACCTAGAAATGCGGTGGTAGTGATTAAAATGAGTGTTTTTAGTCTTGGAAGTATGCATGAGAGTGTCAACAGGTTGCTCCAACACCACTGCTGTACTAATTTCCTTCCTCCTCAGTGGTTTGTTTCAGCTGCATTACTTCAGATCTCTGAGAAAGCAACAGTGTATTCCAGAGGGAGTATCTTGAAGGTGTTGACTCCTTTTTGGACCTTCTAAATGCACTTGGATCCTGGGTAACCAAGTATTACCTGTTCTTCACCTGTATTAACTGATCTCCTGCACAGTAGGCTGAAGTGAGTGACATGGGAGGTGGCTCACCCACAGCTTCCCAGGTCGTGGTGTGACTGTGCGATTACAGTGAAGTTTTAACTTTGAATTCAAACACATGAAAGTTTTCTTAGGAAGAACAGTTTACGCAGTCATTTCTGGAAGAACTAACTGATTTGCAAAGTGTTTTGCATCAGCAACAGATTTAGATGTGGGGGTCTTATTATCCCTAGCTACTGCTGTTGTTTTTCAGTCTCTTATTTAATTTTTTTTCCCTTCTAATGAACAGACCAATGGAAGTAGGGGATATCATGTGCTAGGTGTTCAATAAAAGTTTTAGAACCAAATCTTTGGCTTCTGATGGAATAACAAAGTATATAAACTATATTGTGAGAGGCAGTGTGAAAGGCTATGAGATGTCGGGTTTTCATGTTGTGCAGAAATGGTTTCTGTCCCTGTCTCGCCAAGAGATACCTCATCACTACAGCTTCTTTTTTAGTGATTTGTGATGCTGTATGGAGGATTGTTCACAGAATATAAACATCCTTCAGTAAGTAGTTAAGATGGCCTGTCCTGTGGCTAGTATGCCTTCATGTAGAAGAAACAGTATTTGTAATGAGGAAGGGAATAAAAGGCCTGTCACTGCAGCCCAAAATAAAAGTGCTAAGTGATTTTTGTGGAATGCCACCTTTTACAGGCACTAGTAGCAGAGGAACAGTGAGGAGAGAAATCCTGATGTACAATACTCTTCTACTCCAATACAATAGACTAACCTTTAATTAAAAAAAAAACTTTTTTGAAGACCTATTTAAAAAAAAAAAATTAAGATTTTGGCTTTGACATCATTCTGCTTCTAAGATGCTTGTTTCTTAACTACAATGGAGGGCAAAGGGATATGGAATGAGTTGCTTCCTTTATGATGCACCGAAGAGAGCTGGCAAAATTCGAATCTCTTTTAGTTGATGTACATATCTTAACTGGAGGGTACTGAAAACTAAAATGAGAAGATTCCATGGTCAGCTTAGGATGAACATATGGGGTGCAGCTGTGTTAAAATTGTGGCTACGTTTTGGTAGCTGTTGCACGCAAGACACTGGCATGTCACCATACGGGATATTCTTTCTTGAGTTCCTTGCCATTCTACCTGTCGCTGATGTGGTCCATGCAATTTCTGTCCTGTTTCAGGAAAGGTATAGGAGGTATTCTGAAACTCTTGTGTCTCCTTTGAAATGGAAAGTAGTATTGATGGACCACAGACCATCCCTGAAATGCTGACCTTTTGTTGCATTACTGATGGTCACTGGATTTGAGTCTAGTCAAGCTCTTGCCATTTAGATGCTTTCAAGGGTTACCTGCTGTGATCAAGTCCAGCGGAGGAAATGATGTAGATGTTCATGAAACCTTGCGGTAGCTTCTCCTTCTGTTTCTTTTGCAGCACAGCTTGAAATGGGCTAAATAGAATACTGTAAGCTCTTGTACTTGTGGATTTTGGATTCCAGCCACCTTCCAAACTTGTCTTTAGAGACTAAATTAAACTCTGAAGTTTCCAACAGATAAGTTTATTTGGGTTATGTTAGTGCACCAACAGGAGTCACATCCCATTAGGATGGAATAAAGTAGCTAAGGGAAGATAGGCTTGTTGGGTTTCTCTGCAGTCCTCGAGACCTGATGGACAACATTAGTCCTTGCAAATGCTCCTGGGCCTTATTATTGTGTTGTGAGCATGCTTAGCTGGGGTGCGTGACTGCTCAGATATACTTCTTGTTCACTGGGCTGTTTGCCTTAGCAGCAGCAATAACTTCAGTGTGTTTTCATGAAATCACCCTGGGGCTTAGTGTGATCCACCACCCAAACCCTTTATGCTTCAACATGGCTCAGCTGAAGAGGCAAAGAAAGGTGGAAGGAAACTGCAGTCCTCACCTCAGTAGCAAACCAGTACTGCAGCTCCAGGACTGAAGTGGTCACCTAGAGTTGCATTGAGTCCTGTGAACTTGATCTCCTCTCTCTTGATCTTTGGAGATGGAGGTTCTCTAACAGAATGTGGCATCCAGCAGGAGAAACCACAGATGTCAGGGCTTGTTCTGAAAAGCAAGAACGGATTTGTTGCTAGTTTTGTAAAATTATATAGACAGTATGTTTCCTAAGTCTGTTCTTTTAGAGTGTGGATGGGTAGATATATTTTATAGGTTAGATCTTGTAAGAACTAATGGCAAAAGGACTAACAGAAGACCTGGGTGAAGAGGAAATACCTCACCAGCGCTGTTGCTCGTTCCTAATTTGCCAAGAAAAGAAGGAAAAAAGAAACTCCCAAATCCAAATCTACACTACTTAAAATTGGGATCTAACGAGAGGATGGCAGTGAGAATCTTCCGCTTATCTGAGTGCAGATAGCCCTGTCCTGTCCCGCTCTTTATGGGAAATGCAAGGAGGGATGGTACAAAGCAGAGAGCTCCCTGACATGTTGCACGCTAAAAAGGTTTGAAGGAACAGCATTGCTTAGATTCAGGGTGGGGAAAAAGTGTTCCAACAAATGCATACTCCAAACTCTTGTTTGTCTGTTGACTGATTTCATTAGCGCTCTGGTGGACCAGAATCCTCATGAGGGTAATTATTCTGGGAGGGGAAACTTGCAATCAATAAAATCAGGTTTGAAGCATTGTTAGACTGTCATGTAAGGTCCTTCTTAAAAATGGCACAGGTGGAGAAGAATTTCATATAAAATGTGGGAGTCATTATAGTGACTCCCAAAGGTTGTAGGAGTTGGTTTGAAAGGACCTGTAGTATGACAGGAATGTGTGTAAACCAGCTGACTGACAAATTTCATGGTGACTAACTTGATTAAAACTATAAGTGGTAGGAAGTTCTTCTGTCAGCTGCAGGTGCAAGCTGTTCCTTGTTCCTGGGCCTTTTAAAGACCCACTTTAGACTGAACTTCTCTTGAGTTGTTTCTTTGCCCTAGTTGATGATTGCAGAGAAACTACAAAGTTGCTGTAGGCACAATAGGCACGTACCTCGCTAGCACCTTCACTGAAACTGGAGATTTAAGAGGGTGGCTGAGCTCTAAACTGACAAGCTTTGCTTCTGAATAACTGAAGTAGTAGTCCAAACCTCTTCAAAATGACTTATTTTATTTACCATAGACTCGGTGGTGTTGATTATAGCCTCTTCCCTACGAACACTCTCAAAAAAGTTCTATCTAAATAATCATTCAGCCAGACCTGGTCACACCCTCAGTACTTGGCAGCTTCTGGGGTGTTATTTTCCTGATAACGCTAAACCCATGTTTTTTTAGCCTGACGAGCATTACAGCACTGCAAGCTATGCAAGCATGTGTTTGAGTTACACATCTGTGGTTCTGATGGTGTTGGTTTAATTCTGAATTAAAGGATCAGCCTTTTGAATAGCATGACCAGTTCTGGTGATGAATTTTGTCTGCAAAATGGCTGTCACATCATGTGAAAGTAATTATAGTGTCCTTTTACGTCTATAGCTGTAGTTGCAGGCAATGACTGCAGTCTGCCACGTGCAAGAAACAGTAGACCACCACAAAATGCAGTCAAGCCACTTTTATTACTTAACTTACTCTTTAGAATTCAGATCCTCAGTAATGTACAATAACACACAGACCTTCCAGTCCACTGCTCCCCCCTCTTTGGGGGTGCAGGTGGGAAAGAAATCTAAAAATAACAAGAAAGTGGGACTTCGTATGAATGATCCCATTCCAGCTGTTTTAGAAGCTTGGGTAGATTGGAGGTGGTGCCAGGGAAGGGGGAAACTGGAGGCGAAGGTAATGAAAACTACACATATGAGAAACACGATCCTGAATCATAGTGGCATGTTTGCCTACCATATTAAGTTTTATATTAAGGGGTGGGGAGGACTATTAAGTGGGAAAAGGAAAACTAGTAGGCTTTTATAAAATGAATCTAGATGTTATGAGGCGTTACTGTTTGTGTAACGCTTACTGAGTATCCGGAGTGACTTTGGGGCTAGCTGACGTGGATAGACGTCTCGCTGAGCCTGTGGAGTTTTGCTTCCAAGCTTATCAACATATCTCTTCTACAAATAAAACTTAGGGCATTTGCTGGAAATGCTAGGTTAAGTGACAGGTAAGCAGTCTGTTGTGTCCTTGGGGCAACTGTGATCTTGTGTTAAGACTATCATAGTGTTAATTTTCTCTTCTAGCAGTCTAATGAAGCAGCTGTTCAGACACAGGAACCCCCCCTCTAAAGAGCCTGGCTGATTTTTCTGCTTTTGTGAACTTTATTCCTGCGGTACTTTGCTTTGTGCTTTCACCACTGTGTCCTGTGTTGGGGTCAGTGGTGCGCTTAGCATGCTTTTGGGCAAACACTTCTCATTGCATAGGTTGGTGGACTTAGTACTTAGATATTAGATATGTGCCCTGCAAGGCCAAAGCATTAGATTTGTGCTTCGATAAGCATTTGTTGGCCTTGTGAAAGAAAAGGGTATTTTTAGAACAGAATTAGATCTGGTGGGGTCTTTTAAGGATAGGGGGCAGAACTGAGTGGAAACAGGGAATGGGGTCTTGCAAAGTGGGAAACCTTGAGACAAATGTAGGGCTCTATGTTTGTATAAGGGAATAACATATGATAAATTGTGTGTTTTCAGAAAATAGAATGAAAAAATGAAGTAGTTGTCAATTTTTGTAATGGGCATGAAGATGTGGTGTTGTTGTTTGTCACTTAATGGACCAGGCAACATGCTAACGTCTGGTGACGGCAATTCCTAATCTGGATAAAGAAAATTCAACTATTCTAATAAAAGATAAAACATAGCAAATACATCCTTCTTTTATACTCCTTGACCAGTTCTTTGGGCGGTGATAGGAATGCAACGGTTTGGGTTGCTGGCGGGATTTGATATCCTTTTAACCAGGGCCCAAGGCAGTGGCCAAGGTGAGCATGTCTCTGAGGTGAAGCTGACTGAGGTGCTGTACGTGTGGACAACTCTGAGGCTGCTGATCAGATTCTTGGGTATTTTTTTTCTTTCAGATGGAAAGAATGCGAGTGGATCCAAACAGCGTTATAATCGTAAAAGAGAAACTTCGTATTCAAAAAATGAGAACTTTTCCAGTCAGTCCCGTCGCTCCAATTCACAGAAAAGCAAAGCTTTTAACAAGATGCCTCCTCAAAGGGGAGGTAGCGGCGGAAGTGGCAAACTTTTTAGCTCTTGTAATGGTGGAAGACGAGATGAGGTGAGAATTGTAATGCCGTGCCTCCAAGGCCTTCTTTCTTGGGACGAGAGGATCACTCTGACCTGCCTAGATAGGTCTTCTGTGTTCAGCTCCTGGGCTGGGAAGGGAATTTTTGGAAAGAGCGATAAGAGGTGCTAACATCGTTGAGATGCCAGAGTGAGTGTGAGCAGAACAACTTTGCAACAACAGAAGAGGAGTGCTCTCTGCTCTGAGAGACTTGGAATAAAAAGTACCATCTGAGGAATGGGTACCTAGACAGGCCATGTACATAGCTCGTGAAACAGAGGTCCTTCGTGAAAATATCGAGTGATATGATTTCTGGTTTTTAAGTCTGAGGTGATTGTGTCTAACCACATCAGTGTACAAATTTGTATGTGATACTGGTATTGGGAAAGTAATTGTATTAGCCTTGGTGACATCGAGATGAAGTAAAACCAGAGTGAGGCTTTTATGCTGATGTGGGTTTAAGTACTGTAGAGTATTGGTGGGTTTTCATCGACACAGAGGACTGTGATTTTTTTTTTTGGTTTTAGTGGATGAGCAATACTGCTCACCTAAATTGCTGACTGTAACAAAACTCACCTGCTGTTTGTTGAATTCTTATTCTTTGCTTCATTATATGAAAACTAACCAAAACAAGTACAACCTGTGCAAACACTAATCAGACTTGTATTACTGACTACCTAAAAGAATGTTAGAGTTCAAACAACTTTCTTCTGTAACTAACTTTGCTAGATTTTGCTAGCTTTTGCTTGTCCTTACCTGGGTTGCTTTTATGCTCTCCTCCTTTTGATCAGTGTGGGCTAAGACCACTCAGTTCTAACTTTCAGGTTCTCATGCACTTCTAATGCTGCACTACTTGATTTGCAGAACTGGAATGGGAGAAGGTGAGTGAGTGGATACTGTATTCTGTACATAATCACTGGTGGGGCATGGATATCAACTTGTACTGATGCTTTTGCAGTAAATTCTAGCAAGTTCTAATAAATGCCCTTGTCTCTTAGGTAGCAGAGGCTCAGCGGGCAGAGTTCAGCCCTGCCCAATTCTCTGGTCCCAAGAAGATTAATCTGAACCACTTACTGAACTTCACTTTTGAACCCCGTGGCCAAGCAGGCCATTTTGATGGGAATGGACACGGCAACTGGGGGAAAAGGAACAAGTGGGGACATAAGCCTTTCAACAAGGAGCTCTTCCTACAGGCCAAGTGAGTGGAAGACTAGCAGGGCTCTTAGGCTTCTACAGAGACACTGAACTGTAAGGGATGATCAGCCAGGGAATTGTGTTTGACTTTGACTGCTTGTATTGACTTCTCTAGGGTGAAGTTACCTCTGTAGTGTTTTTAGTGGTAATGACTATACTTGAAAGGGATGAGAATATATCAAGTTGTCGTCTTTACCTATTTGCAAGGTATCTGATGGAGTGAGTACTTTAGATACAAACCAGTTAGTCTTCTGCTCTAATTTTCTGGCATCTCTTGTGGAATATGACACTCCATTTGGGAAGACCTGTGTAGTTCCCTTGGAAGACAATTGTTTTTTCCAAAAAGTAGTATATTGAGACGATAGGGGTAGCAGTTGCTGGATCAAAGCTACTCTGAATTTGTAAGTCACTGAAGCAATTACTCATATTGTTCTTAGTTCTTAAATTGCTGGTTATTTTACAGGCCCCTAGGTAAGTAGTATAACGCAAATGATGATCAGTATAGTAATCCAGCAGCAGAATTGCTTTTGACCGGGAAGAATGGTCGCTTTCACCTGAATTTGAAGTGTGTTCAGGACTTCCTGTATCTGATCATGTTAAAGATAGTGAAAACTATTTTCAGCATTGATGCTTCTAATTTTATTTTCCCTATTGTTTTGTGACTTATTTTAGTCAAGTCTATTTGCAGGAGCCCCAGTAGTTCTAGTTTTTGTGAGTATATTTTTTCCACTTGTAGATTCCCTGTTTTTCAGTAGATCCCTGATGGAGCTGGCTGTTTATTACATGTTTGTGGAAAACCACTCTGCCTGACTCATTCTGTAGTTAGTATGTGATGTTGTGTCTAACTGAATTTAGATATACCTGTATTCTGGAAGTCTGGTTATAAATTGAACTGTCTTGGGTTCTGTTGGTAGAAGTTACTGACTGCATCCATCAGTTTTCTGCTGTACAAAGAAGCAGCTCAGAGAATCCTATAGGATAGTTCTCAAAGAATATTTAGAAACAACTGAGTGGATTATCTGTCTCTTTGCCTTTCCCCAGCTGCCAGTTTGTTGTCTCTGAAGAACAGGACTACACAGTCCACTTTGCTGATCCAGATACCTTGGTCAACTGGGACTTTGTGGAGCAAGTGGTCAGTTTTGATGGGCCAGATTTTTTAAATTATTATTAAGAAGCTCAACCTGTCTTTAACTGCCTCTCTATCTCTGTGATGTTACGTAAAACTCAGCTGTTTTTGAGTTGAGGCTTCTTCTGTCACTCCCACAATACTGGGAAAGATCTGTCATGGAATATATTATGAAATACTTTCATGACAGGAAGAGAGAAGTGCTAAAATCTATTAGGAAAATTAGCAGCTTCTTCTTGCTTTCGCAGATGGGAACACATCAAAAATAGTATCTGACATTCTGTAGACAGAGTCCTTGTGATCGAGATATTAACAGAAAACTTGGGCATGAGTCCACGGAAGAGGACTAGAGTGTAGAATTTTGAAGAATTATTCTGTGCATAGGTGGCCCATCTTGCCTAGCAACGAAACGGAAAAATCTCTTGAGAATTGTGGTCAGAACTTTGGGTTGCCTCAAGTAGAAACTTATTATTTGCCAAGACTAGTTATTTTGTATGGTGTAGCTGGAAAGGAGGTAGGCTTAATGTTACACTGACACTACAAGAGTGCTGAAAAATCTAGTTGCTTGCTTGGCAGTTATGTCTTTGCAACATACAGATGCTAACAAAGTGTTTGACAAAATTAGCATATTGATGGCAATAGGCAAGTTCAGTCTTGCAGTTTAACAGGGCTGCACAAGTCTGCTTGTGTAAGTGGGGCAACAGAGTTCATTTGCTGTCTTCTCAGTGTCTGAATTCAGATGATGAAGATGCTGCTAACTCTTATAGATGATGAATACATGAGGGGAAACATGAGAAGAGTCACTTTTTTAATGTCATTTATAGTAGAAGTACCAGATGGGTGGCTTTGAAGGTTATTCCATGTGCAGTCTGAAGGTGTTATTTAGTTCACAGTGTACTTAATTTCTTGGTAAATAAGCCTAAAGAGCTGGAAGGTTAATATGTTAGAGTAGATCTTACAGGTTGCTTATTCTGTAGCACAGGAACTGATTTTCAAGTCTAAAACTTGTATTATTCTTCTCACGTGCCATTTCAGCGAATCTGTAGCCATGAAGTGCCCTCTTGCCCAATATGTCTGTACCCACCTACTGCAGCAAAGATCACCCGCTGCGGGCATATCTTTTGTTGGGCGTGTATCCTTCACTATCTCTCCTTGAGTGAAAAGACCTGGAGTAAATGCCCTATTTGTTACAGCTCTGTTCACAAGAAGGATCTCAAGAGGTGAGGCTTGATATTTATTAAATTATGTATCTTTTTGAAATGTTATTTTTACCCTACTAACCTCCTCCTTACATTGCAGTGTTGTTGCTATGGAAACACGTCAATATGCAATTGGTGATACCATTACAATGCAACTTATGAGAAGAGAGAAAGGTGTTCTGATAGCACTGCCCAAATCTCAGTGGATGAATGTGGTGCAGCCGGTTTACATCAGAGGTGAGTGTATCTGAGTACTGGTGGTTGGCATCCTGCTCCGAACTGTGACTAGGATTTGTGTAGAGAGGCTTTTCTATGGCAAAGCTGTTATTTGCTGTCACCTTAAAATAGACCAGGCTACGAAACCTGGATTTTAACAGCTGAAAACCTTAATGACCATATCTTAATAATAAGCTTTCTACCCACACTTTGTAAGGCTTTAACTTGTGTGCTGTTTCTCTTCAAGTTACTGCACTGCAGACTCCTGCCTTCTCAATCATTAGTTTGATGTGTATTTGGTATTGTGCAGTCATTAGTGTGACTCTTGCTGCTTTTGTTGGCTTTTCAGTGTCCTTAACTCTTTTTTTCCTCCTGGCTCCACATTATACAGCTTAGCAAAAATAACTGTCTCCGTGTCTAAGTTATTTCAAGGATGTAATCTTCAACAAGCTTTTCATCATCTTCACTTACCAACGAAAATCTGTGAATGATATGGGAAAATAATTAAAATTATTGCAAACCTATTCCAAACATCTGTTGCTTGACTTCAGTTTTCTCCAGTCAAGTAATGTGACTAACACATCATCGTCTTATCTGTTAGTATCACGAAAAATTTTGTGACTAAAGAAATAATTTTACTTAGCATTGCTGTTTTGTGGGCTGCCTTGGCTTGCTTCATTTTGCAGGCACATTTGTGAAAGGCTGCATGCATTTAAGCTCTCTAAAAAGTCAAGTCTCCTAACACATGATGGGTATCCAGCATGCAGGGTGTGTGCTTGCATGTTCCTCAGTACTTGAAAGTAAAGGACTTTAAATCCTTTCATAAAACAAAAGAACAAATACGGGATTTGAGATCATTCTAAACCCAGGAAATTCAGCAATAACTTGGTGTTCTGTAGACAAGGTTGGACCTTTAGGGAGCAGTGGATGTATGGACTGTACTAGTGTGTGATGCTATGGTTGCTGTAAAGTTTGTAGTTGAGGTAAGCTGTCTAGTAACAAAGACAGTTTGCTGAACTTGCAAGTCTTTAGTTTACTATTTCTGCTGTGCCTTTTCTAAAAAGGTCATAATAATGTTTTGCATGGATTTTGAATACATACAGGTTTATGAACTAGTTTGAGACAAAACAGAGGTCACTCTTGCAGAACTTTCCAGTTGCAGTATTTTTTAGTATATAGAGAAGAGGAGGAAACTGCAGACTGGCAATGCTTCCACAGCAAAGAAGTTTGGACTTTTTTTTTTTTTTTATGTGTAGCAGCTGAGTGGTGAAGTGGCAGATGAACTGCTGTGTGGGGGAGATGTGTGTAGCAGAGCAGGTATGTGGCACCAGCTTGTGTCATCAGTGATATAATGGTAATATGTGGAGTCTGTATCAAACTCTTGCTAAGTATTGTCCACCCTGAAGTGGACTAACTCACAAAATTGAGCCGTAACAAAACTTCAGAAGAAACAGCAGTTCAAATTGGTGCCTCTATATGCAGATATTAATGATTTGGTGCTCCTTCTGTTCAGATGACCAGCACAGTCAGTATTCAAAGCTGCTTCTGGCATCCAGAGAACAGGTCTTGCAGCTGGTGATTCTGGAGGAGAAAGCGGCATTACTAAAACAGTATGAGGAAGAAAAACACACCCCAGAGGCTTGCTTTATCGAGGCGGCTATCCAGGAACTGAAGGTGAGACCCTCTTTGGCAGCTTTATTCATTTGTAACAGTATGCTGAGTGCTAAGCATCTATGTTCTGCTGCATAAGTGGTTGTCTATGATGTACATACTAGCAAGGTGGTGATGTTTGCTGCTAGAAAAGCATTATAAATCTTGGAGAAGACTATAGCTTTTGGACCTCAGGTATTTGGCATGATGTTCAAGATAGAACAGGATGCTTTTTACTGAATGGTACTCCTTCCGTAAACGTAAGAGAGTTCTGCTTTCAAAAGAAGATGCGTTTAGCTTTCAGATCCAGCAATTTCTGGGATATCTTCTATCAGGTAAACATAAGCAAATCTGGAGAATATTCCTTTTCAAAGCCTTTAGCCGTCCTGCAGTGGGTGTCCTTTACAGTAATAAGAAGGAGAGGACTTCTCTTCAAGGATCACTCTTTGTCACAGATGAATTATAGATCTATGACAACCTGAAGTATAGGACAAGGCTAAAAATAACTATGGTGGTAGTCTCCTGGCTACCACCTGGAAAATTGAAACTTGTTCTCTTTGGATGACCTGTAGGAGCGAGAAACAGCACTCTCTGCTGACCAGGATAAAAACAATGGCATTGCTGGAATCAGTGCAGCTGTGGAAGAATTGGTCCTAGAAAGCTCCCAGGCTCTGGAGCCTGCAGTTTCCCAAGGGAAGAAGGTGGGTGACAGCTCTGCTCTGGCAGATCTTGTTAGTACTTAATTCTGCCACTTTGCCAGTGGCGCATTTCTGCCACATTCTGCAGAGTATGGTGAACTGGTGCCAAAGATTTTTGCAGAGATTATAATCTTTTGAAGGAGGTGTTGTGATACTAACTGTATACTCTCTGCTGTGGTAGTGTGGTGTGGAATATCTGTCTGCATTTGATGAGGAGCTTGTGGAGCCTTGCTCAGATCTGGCAAGTTCCTTTTTGCCTCCTGTGGAAGCAGAAGAGGTAGTGCTGGATGAAGACGAGGTACCTGACGTGGGCACTGTAGGGGAATCTGATAACAACACTACAGAAGAACCAAATCCAACTGAAACAAGCTACCAAGAATCTAAAGATCCAATTAGCAGTGGACATCTTAGCAACTCTCCGTTTTACTATTTCTATCAAGGTCAGTGCAATGAAATCCTGGAATCATGCAGACAGAGATGCCTCCTTTGGCATCCTTCTTGAGGAAGATGTTTCTCATTTTTTTAGATGCAGCTAAACCCTGTGATGGAGAACTCCCACAGAAACTCAGAAAGGAGCTTTAATTTTATTACTGGAGAATATACTGAGATGGGGAGAAAGGGTATTGAAAATTAACAGGCAAAGAACAAGTGATGATACCATATTTTATCTTATAGCGGAGGATGGACAGTGTATGTATCTTCACCCTGTGAATGTTCGATGTCTTGTTCGTGAATATGGCAGCTTGGAGAAGAGTCCGGAGAAGATAACTGCAGCTGTAGTGGAGATAACTGGCTACTCAATGACAGAGGTAGTTATTTTATTTTCTTGTTAATTAAGGGCTCTTGTTTTAGCAGATTGGTCATTGTGGCTGACAGGTGAGACTTGTTTCTCTTCAGTAATAAGAAATAATAACTATGAATGGGTAGGCATGCTTACCTATGAAGGACATCTGTGTAAGGTGCAGTACCTTAAGTTGCTTTTGATAAGTAGGCTGCAGTCTAGCTTTTTTTTTTTTCCTAGAAGGTAGGAAATTCTAGGAGTAAGAGAATTGCAAGCTTAGGATTGGTTTCTTGTTAAAGCTGTCTTAAAAGTAAATTATTTCCTCATATAGGACAGTAGCTGGAACTAGACAGATTATCATCTTTCTCAACCTGAAGAAGTGTTCTGCCTCTGTCTTGAACAAACAGTTGTTTCTGAGCATCAAGGGTAGAGGTGGGATGTTACGAAAATAGAGGATGGAAAGAAACTTCAGTGTTTGAGATGGAGGGAGTGAAAGTGCAGAAGGCACTGAAGGGGATGGGTCTTAAATTCCTTTTCCTCTGACAGAGGCACCTGTAAGAATTGGCATGTGCGGTAACAGCTGTATATAATTCTTAATTAATCTTTAAGAAAGGATATGCTCAAGTAAGAATGGACACAGAGGTAGTAGGGAATTGTCTTCAAGTTTTTGGTCTCTGTGAGGAAAGATACAAAACTAGACTGAAAGAAGAAGCAGAGTAAAGTGGTGGTTGTAGGTCCAAGTAATTTAAGTGTATAAGGCAAATTTGGTCCAGTGCAAAAATAAACTCATCAGAGGGATGACATTGTAGATTTTTATTCCAGTGTTGTGAGAGAGAAGGGAGGAATAACAAAAAAAGCAGTACCTGAGCTGGAGTAACTGCATCCAAATCTTATGATGTAGTTTGTGAAGATCTTGAAGCATTTGGTTCTGACCCAGGGCATCCTTCACGTGTTTGTAGTTTATAAAGTGATTATCGTGTCACTGCTGCTACTTTTTTTCCATTTGATTTGATGAATGGAGGCCATTCTATCTCCATAAGCAATTTATCACTATGGCAACTTCTAGACCCTGTTGCGATGATAGATCTGCTCTTTTTTTTTTTTTTTTTGAATCAGGATATAAGACAGCGTCATCGTTACCTCTGTCACTTGCCTCTCACGTGTGAGTTCAGCATTTGTGAACTGGCTCTGAAGCCACCCATCATCTCTAAGGAGACTTTAGAGTTATTTTCAGGTTGGTACTACCTTTCTAGTTGGCTCTGTCATGTATCCATGAGGGTGAAGGGGAAGTAGTTCTTATCCTTTAGTGGCAGAAAAAAGAGCATACATAGCAGCTTTACTCCTCTTGCACCAACTGTCTGATGACTACTAGACGGAACAACCCCAATTCACTGTTTTATAGACAACAATTATAAGAAGAATGAAAGAACCTGACTGCTTGGAAGAACATATGTTGTTTGTAAGCATATTTTGTTACTAATGTGTTATAACTGAATATGTTGTTCTCAAAGCTGGAGAAAATATTGCCAAAGTATTGGTGTGGGAGGTTTTTGATATCCAATGCTGTGCATTGCTCCTAGATGACCTTGAAAAGAGGAAACGTCTACGGCAGAAGAAAGCTCGTGATGAACGACGACGTGAACGCAGAATTGAGATAGAAGAAAACAAGAAACAAGGCAAATGTAAGTCATGATTGAGCATAACTGGTGGATTTCCAATCATCTTTAGTTGCTGAGATGATTTCTTGAGCTATAGGATAAACTCTAAGGCTTTTAGTTTATAGGGTGTACTTAGAACAAGATTACAAGGTATTAGAAACAATGTCTGTAGAGTGAAAAATATAAGCTGTTTTAGTCAGGATGTTAAATGATGTTATGCAGTTCCTGCATACTTGCACTTTATGGGAGAGACAGGGCATTCAAGGGCATACCAATCTCCATGGTGTATATAGCTCTCAGGATTCTTAACTTCTGTTTTTATAGTAATCGCAGTATAGAGTGAAAAGTGGAAAAAAAATGCCTAGGAACTGCTTCCATCCAGCAGCAGGGCTATACTGGACTCTGAAATAGAGGGTGGAAAGAAAATTGAGTTGGCACCTCCTAGACTCCTGAAACAACTTGCATATTGACAGTCTTCCCCCACATTGTGTAGTGCTTTAATTAAAAACCTCTTTCTAGATCCAGAGGTCCATATTGCTTTAGAGAATCTGCAGCAGTTCCCTGCTTTTACCTCTTGCCCCGGAGAAACTACCAGCATTGATCATCAGAGCTTCTGTCTGTCTCCTCTTGGCAGAAGCCCTGTGTTTCAGACAGGTGAGCATCTGTAAAAACATATCACATCTAGCTCTTGATCATTCTTTTGGGATCTACTGGTCAGGTCATCACACTAAACTTTCTTAATACTGATCAGAGACTACTACTTTCCTGGATTGCCTGTGAGATCATACACAAAAGGCTGACATGGCTAAGAAACATTCTGGTCCTTTGCCTGCTTTTTACTACCTCTAATTCAGTGACAATATGAGATCTGCACTGTAGTGACTCCATCTTTTAAATTTTTGCTGAGACAGAAGAAAAGAAATGAAAAAAATTCCCCAGAAAGGGAAGAAAAGTGTGTATGCCAGGAAAGCACTGCTGGCATTTTTTCTTTCTACCCTCTCCACCTTCCCCACCACATTATACTAAAATAAAATATAGTTGATGAGCACTCAGGTTGTTGTCCGGTGATGCTTTACCAAATTTTTTATCTTGCAGTTCATAAACATATGAAGTAGAAACTACTCTTAAATTTTGTTTCTCTCAAAAAACAAAACAGCCAAAGAACACACAACACCCCAAAAGAAGCAAACAAAAACCCCCAAAACAAAAAAATACTTGATTTAAATCTCAAAAAGATTGGAAAGTCACTGTGTGACTAATGGATGAAACTGATGAGATAAAAATGTTTAATTACATAAGAAAATAAAACTTTATTTCTGTTTCATCCTGATAAAGAGTACTCATTATGCTGCTTGACAAATGCATCTGGCTTTAATTATCTGCTGCTTTCTTTGTAGAGTCTGTCCCAACTTTGCTGTCACCTGCTGCCAGCCAGGTCAGCCTGTCGCTCTGTGGAAGTTTAGAAGAAGAGTCTCGCTTCCCTTCCTTTGCCCAGGTAAGCTATGTAGCAGAGTAAATCTTGTCAGGATTACTTGTGTCTTAGTTAGGGATTAGTCTGAGAACACAATTACTTCCCCCACAAAAACAATGTGCGATAAATCTTAAGGACCTTGACAATGTATGGTTTGAGTGCTTGAAGGGGTTCCTAGATTTTCTTGCCACTTAGGGGATAGGCAGGATTGTTCTAGTACATGGCATTTAATCATATCTTACAACTTTTTTGATAGATGTTGAGAGTCGGAAAGGCAAAATCAGAAACATGGCCCAAACCTGCTCCAAAGACAAGAGGTAAGAAAATTCGGTATTACTACTTCAGGTTCTTTCCCATGTATCTAAATCTAAGAAATCGTGTAACCTCACAAGAAATCTCTGGAGTGTGGAAGAGCATTTGCGCTGCAAGTTTTATACAGCCTTCTGCCTCTCAAGGCCCTTTCCTTCTTTCAGATGAGAACGCTCTGGCACTCCCTGTGCCGGTGGACAGTGATGGAGAAAGCGACAGCCCTGACCGCATACCTGTGCCCAGCTTCCAGAATTCCTTCAGCCAAGCTATTGAGGCAGCCCTGCTGAAACTGGACAAACCATCCACAGCTGATCATTTAGCAGGTAAAAGGCAGGGGAAGGCATGAAAAATTTCTGTGAAAAATCCTCTGGGATAAATGAGAGCAGCAATTTTAGGGACCAAAAATTGGCTGCAGAACAGTTCTGAATATTGTCCGGTTGTGGTTTCTGAACAGCTTGACTAGGGCTTCTGTTAGCTTAAAGCAGGTCTCTTAGCAGGAGCAGAGATCTCCAACTAGCAAAGAATCCTTTGGACAAAGGTGGCTTTTGGCAATCATGTTTGCCATGTCTCTACTTGAACTTAATTTAAGCTTTATCTCAAGGAAGTTCAGGCTATACACTTCTAAATTAAAAATACCTGAGCTGCTGAACTACTGCTTAAGTTTGGCCAAAGTGTCAAGGTAACTGCTAGCTGAGATTTCAAATTAGGGAGCCTGAAACAAATTGAGATGAACTTAAACCTCTAAGCCTGGTGCTGGCTGATGAAACTCACTTAACACTCAGTTCTGATGTTTAGCTTCAGCTTCTGTTTGGAGACTGCACTGAATGATGGGGACTTGGACAGGATGGCCTGGGAGTTTCAGTGAAATTGAGTATCAGCTCCAGTTGCAGTGTTTTTTGGACATAGATGAAAGTGATACCTATCTGAAAGGCAAGCTGCTGCACGCTTGCAGTCCTAGGATCTGCTGTTGGTACAGCAACTTTACAATCAGTTAGGCACATTTATAGGTGTGATTTAGGTGTGATTGAGTCTCCCTTAGTTTGTCTGCAGTAATGTTTTTGTTACAATTAAACTACCTGGTGTTCAGTGAGTTGATAGGAAGTATCACGGATCTGTAGAAGTCACTTAGTGTAGGG
>NW_010525491.1:0-4092 GCF_000687285.1 Phaethon lepturus | reverse complement strand
TGTAGGGAAGACCATATATAATTTCTGTGTGACATTCCTGTTCCATGAGAAGAATGACAGTATCATTTTAATCCTTCACAGAGGAAAAGGGAGGCAAGAAAAGAAAGAAACAGAAGCAGAAGCTACTGTTCAGCACCTCTGTTGTTCACACAAAGTGATTCTACTATTCAAGAGAAGTTTCCTCTCCTGGTTTTCTTTTTATTTTGCTTTGTTTTGCTGCTATAGTTTAAGTATTTAAATTTGAACAGACTAAACTTGTGTTTCCAGGGCTTCTAGGGGGTTCAGGAGGAAACCATGACAGTGTATGTTGAAGTAAGATCTTTTGATTCCAACTGCTTGATCAGTTTATACTGAAACAAAGTTTTGAAAGAAACAATCCAGAGACAAATCAGCCAAGGCTTCTAGTCTGTGCCAAGTCAGTTCTTTTGGCCTAATAAGCAGTATGAAAGTCTCTACAGCTGTGTGGCACTGGCAGAATACTGCAGTATTACCTAAGTGGAAAGCCTATAGGCAGAGCGCCTTTATTTTGCTGGAAGTATTTATGGGCAGAAGTCCATCTGACTGTGACAGTAGTGCTGTTTCAGTAAAGCTGTTAAACCGCTCTCTGGCGAAACTGGTTTCCGCTGCACTGGAAATGGGCAAAAGAACTTCCTGGCTTTAGAGTGTTAGCTGCTATATCTGTTCTTTTTCTAAAGAGCAAGAATTCCTCCTGTTCTCCTGGCTTGGAAAGATTTAAAGCTGAGGTGAGTGTAAAGCAGAACTTGGCTACTTGGTTTTGAAGTGACTCTTGATGAATTTGTGTATTTCAAAATGCATACTGGTACTAGTGGTAGAAGGAACCTCCTGGCTTCTCTCAGTTGTTCAACTCTGTTTTAATGTGGATGAGGCTGCTCATTTTTTTTTTTTTTGCCAACCATGGGCTACATGTTCTTTGTAACCTGATCATCTAGAATAAACACTCCACCCTAGGGCTTTTGGTAACTACCTGAATAATATTTTGACATTGGCTGCTCTTGCATTGGAAGAACAGCGGATAGCTGGAGTCTGTAGGTAACTTTTATCTCCCAGCAAGAAACTGGAGTCTCTTGTACTGGGATGAGGGCCTGTGTCCCCTTGGTTCTGGGATGTAAGTTGATCTGCACTAGGCACCTCGGGCTATAAACATGCTTCTTCTGGAGCCCTCCCTGCTCTGTCTTTGGGTGGTCACATTCTGCACTGCTTGTGGTTTGATTTGAGGTAATGAGTTAAATGGTGTCGGTTTTGTTGAATAAAATGAACTGTAGGTATAATGTACCAGTCAAGGCCAAAAGTTGCAATAAATCATATGCACACACACTTGCAGTACTGCACACTTCCTGAGCTACAGCTGAACTGTTGTATCAGTGTGGAGCACAATACCATGTAGTTGCACAGATTCAAATCTTACCTTCCTACTGACAGATTTCATGCCAGGGAGATGGTATAAAGCACCACCTAACTTCCAGTGCAAGACTGGCACGTGTCTTCTGTTATCTTGAGCCTCACCTGGCACCAGTGGTCTCACTGCATTTGCACAGGCTTCAAAAAGTTGATGTGCGCTCTCCCTCTGACGTGGTAACTGAGCAAGGAAGCATGTGTTTGAGACTCCTGGAGTCAGGTATTCTACCACCACTGGTAAATTCATTGGTTGTGTCCCTATTTAAAATGTTTATGTCAATACATTGAGGCTGGATTTCAAAGCAGTAGGTTCCATATTACATGAGTGCTTCTTCAAGGTACTTAAGTGCACGCATATAGGAAGCTGGTACCAAAGAGTATAGTTTGCAAAACTCTTATGTGGCTGTAAATGAGAAAGAAGGGGAAAAGGGGGGACATAAAGAATGCTTTAGCTGCTACAGGAGTATAGAGGAAACACTTGCAAAACATTCTTTGAAAGCAGCTTGACTTCACGCTTGGTCTCAATTAACCACACTCGATGGAAAGATAGTACAGCTTGTCAAGAGATTGCAAAACTAAGATGAGATGCCTGAAAGAGGTAACACATCTTGCTGTTAACGCTTTACATACACATTGGGAAATTATTAGTGAGGGTAGAGAAAGCAACTAAGGACAAAAGATTCAAGTATGCCGTTAACTGTGTTCACAGTACTATTGTTTCCTATTTGTAATAGTCATTTTAAGCCATGGAACAGGAGTAACTACTTAGTGTCTAACCAGTATCTGTTGTGTTCTATTATCTCTACACATTTATAGTCAACTTTTCTTTGTATTGGGAAGAGAGACAGAATAGCTGGCGCTGGTGTAACTCACCTCTACATCTCACAGGCACTAGAACAAGTAAGGGAAGTGATGTGGGCAAGGCAGACTGTCCCTTCTGCAGGGGCAGTCTCCACAGGACAGATCTTCAAGTTGTGTCTTGGTTTCCTATGGATTCAAGAGATAAGACCAGCAATGCTACTTTCCTGTAACTGATTGGTGTAAACTTAATAAATATGTAAGCAGTACTTGTACCTATGAGTTTTATAATGGGTTGGATAGAGTTGAGCCTTACAGCTCTAACCTTGCATTCCCTGTGGTCTCTGCTCCTGTGTACACAACTGGTGCTTTTGTGACTCAAAACAATGGGTAGCCCTACAGATAACAGGCACACTTGAAGATACTGGTTTTTACCTTAAGATGTTAATGCTTTTTCTGTACTGAGAGTAACTACGTTTGTTGTTTGTGCCAACTGCCTAAAGCTCACTTCTACCTCAGCATGAAGATCACATTGCGCTTCTACACTCCTTGGGAGTACATGTGGTTTTTGACTCCTGGAGTGAAACAGGCAAGTAACCTACTTAAGTAAAACCATTTTTTTTAAATTATTTTTTATTTCTTTAAGAACACTCAGAATGGGGGAATGAAGTTTAAATATATACAGATGGTTTTTCTGTCCCCTGGTTTGCTTAACACTGAAGATAACTGGTAACACCTTGACCACACAAGTACAGGACAGAGGTGAACACTAACAAGTAACATTCAGTCTGTCTCTGTGCCATCATCATCTTCCTCATCTCCACTTTGAGACTGCTCTTCTGTAAGGGAACAGCTCAACAAGGACTTCTGTATACACCGTCTCTCCTCTGCAATAAAGAGCAACAGAGGCTCATTACTTTTCTCTCTTCACATACGCTGGAATATTCTCAACTTCCAAAGAAAGAACATTTCTCAGTTCAAGAATTCAGAAGTAGCCCAGCATATCCCACAGCAGCCCCAGGAATTGAGCTGCATGTTAGGAAAGCAGCTGGAGGAACTCACCTTCATTTGTACAGTTTTGCAACAATGTCAGCAGCTGTCTTCTATTATACTGAATTAGAAATTTCTGACATGTTCTTATAGTACCTGTAGGAGTCATAAGAACAATATGTAACAATCTACAAAACCAGTATCTTTTTTAGTATATTTTTCTGAAGATGATTGTAGCAAGTGCCAATTGCCCCAGACAACATCTGCCCCAGGCAGTGCTAAGAAGGGGCTGTAGACTTCATTTCCCCACTGTTGAGGTTAAGTGGTGGAATAATAATTTCTAACATGTAGTGCCCATTCTTTGCCCCAAGTGGTTAATTTTCAGTACTTTGAAAATATATTTTAAAAAGAAAATAATGTAATACAGTGTTTGCTGCTCTCATTTTGTGTTAAATGTAATTAAGATTCAAGCAGAATTAATGAGGGTCTCAACAAAGAAATAGGTGGTGCCTATTTCTTACTCAGATTTGCTAGAAGCAGCTCTGTTATTGACATGTACGATGTGTCTATCACACCCACAGCAGGAAGATGAGGCTCTTCCATTTTAGCAGGCCTGGAGCGTATGACTAAGCTCTGCGACCTCCCCCCAGGCACCCGGGACCCCGCACCCAGCACCAGGGCAGCTGGGGCAGCGGCTGACCTCCGACGTGCAAGGTGTTGAGGCTGCAGGGGTACCGCTGGTTCCGGTTCTCCAGCTGCCTGACGAAAGGGAGCGCGGAGCAGAGCAGCCTGTAGGAATCCTTGCGGCACCGCAGCAGCACAGTCCCGGTGTAGGCGTTCAGGTATTTCACTGCGGGGGCAACAGGGGCACCGGTGAGTCCGGACCCC